>NW_008621646.1:0-926 GCF_000691845.1 Merops nubicus | reverse complement strand
CCCCCCCCCCCAAAAAAACCCCAAAACCAAACAACCACCCTGCTTTGACAAAGCTTTGTTTTCTAGTTTAAACCAGCTACAAAAACCATCCCACAGCAGGCGGTAGACACTAAAAGGAAGAGCAATGGAGACAGCTTCACAGCTCCAGCTCAGGCAGGGCCATTGCAACCCTGCCTCAGCATCCTGCTCATCTTCACGGGCTTCTGCATCGTTTAAACTGCTCTGGGCTTACACTCTGATGACAGGAATGAAATGGGAAACAACAGAAAGAGATAAATCGTCTGATTTACTCCTTGGAGCACAAAGAGGGATGATGCTTCAGTAACCATTTTACAGTATTCAGATGTTTAGAAGACACAAGAGTTTATCGTGTTTTGAGACAGTATTTCAAACTGGAGGTCCATTTGGTCTGATGCTCCTGACATCATGTTCTCTCCGTACCAACAAGCAGGCCTTACTGGAGAACCACTTGCCTACTAACACATGCCCAAATTTCAGCTTCTCTGCCTCGTCGGCTTTTTTTCCAAAACAGCTGTGCATTTGGAAGGCACCTTTACGCTGGGTGCGGGAGGCGCAAGATGCAATTCCCCGGTCTTTGTAAGCAATGCCAAGAGCTTTTCTCTTGCTCACCAAACTGCTGGAAAGAACGGAGCACACCATGGCTCTTCCCGAGGAAGATGCGATACCAAGCGGGCACAAACGGTCCCGTAAGCACAGGAGCACCCGTGCCCGCACCCTCCGGCCCCGGCCCTGCCACGTTCCACAGCTCCTGCCCCGTCCACCCGAGGGACGAACTCGAAAGCGATTCTTGAGCAGATACAGGCAATTAAAAACGTCAGGAGCACACCTGGATTTTACCGCGGGTGCACCCCCCGCCGCCCCTCGCCCTCAGGCCTCGGGGACACGGAGCCGGCGGGCCCGGGTGC
>NW_008621645.1:7981-12026 GCF_000691845.1 Merops nubicus | reverse complement strand
AGGATTCTGTGATTCTATGATTCTATTGCTCAGAAGTGCCTTGGAGGTAGAGGCAGGGGATGGCACTGAGCAAAGCAGCTCATTTCTTCACAGCAATTTCTCCTGTCTGAGATGCAGAAGGTGACTGGTGCTGAGGGACATGGTTCAGTGATGGACTGGGCAGGATCAGGTTTACAGTTAGACTCTTATGAGCTTCAAGGTCTTTTCCAACCTGAATGAATCTCCAGGATTTGTAATGCCACTGAAGGAGCCTGTGAGTGAAGTCACCATTCTCTGTGCTCCCTGCTCAGCCCATCACAGGATGTCCTAGCGTGTCAGTCTCCTACAGATGGGTCTGTGCAGCCCCTTAGTGTTGTCACTGAATATTTTTCCACATAATATCCAGTCACATAACGACTGTGGTCTGGTTTGTGTGAATGAATGGCCTGTAATGATCCCAGGAATGGAGAAGTCTGCAGGAGTCGTTTCAGAAAGTATCACAAGGGGAGAAGTTGCTGTGGTGGGTTTTGTTTAGTTTGTGTTTCAGCAGCCTGATGTTATCTGCAGCAGTAATGTTTCTACAAGGAGTAAGTAAGGAAAGTCCAACTTCTGGTATTTCTTCTGCTTTAGGCTGGGGCCCATGTGCATGGTGCTGTTGTACAACTCTAGCTGCAGACCTGAGATTTTACACTGATTTTTACACTGGTGTCCTGGCTACCTCAACCACAGCTGAAGTGGCTCCAGCTCATGGTTTCCTGTGAGGGAGGAAAAGATCAGCACAGCTCATCATGAGCTCTTTGGCCCTTAGAGAAAGGAAAGGGATAGAGGGAGGGACTGCAGATATTGGCACAATAAATCCATTTAACTTTTGGGTGGAAATTCCTTCTCTACCTTCCTTGCTATGTAGTAGGCACTAAAGTTTAGGAAATGGGACAGAAACCATAACTGGGGGGGTTGGAGGGTTGGGGGTGGGGAAGGACACATGACAAAACCAACAACAAGCAGAAAAAAACCAACAGCAAAAAGACTTTTCAGGTCTGCTGAAAAAGGTGAGGCAAAAATGAACATGGAGATGAAAGTTAAGGTTGTGCTTTTGCTTCTGGTTTTCTTGTTCCACACCTCTCAACCAGAGCAGGCTGGAAATGTGATTTTTGGGCATTATAAAATGCCCTTTCCAGGTGTCATCCATTCAAGGGGTGACAGGCAATTAACCATGTATGGCTGGATATTCTATGTGCTGCCTTCTGGTAATAAAGGAAAAGGCAAATGAGTTCACTTGCAAAGTTGAAAATTAAGGCCAGTAAAAGGAATAAATATTCTGTCTTTTGTTAATTTTAATGTGAAAGGGTTTGGTTTTCCTATTATGCTGTGAACTAGATTTAAAAAGTAAAATCCTGGTATTAATATTCATTGTGGCAATTTGGGTTCAGAGAAGTGCTGGCTCCCAGAGTTGCAGCTGATCTGCTGTGTGCCCAAGTGTATCTGGAAAGGTATTCCCAGCAGTCTTGGAAAAGAAAAAGAAATAGAAGGAAAATCAGGAAGAAACTCCTTAAACACTCATGGGGGGACAAGTGATCCCAAATTGAGCACGTGGAGGAGCAGGGGCTGTTCCTCCCAGCAGGGCTCAGCAGTGGGCAGCGTCTGCAGAGAGATCTCCTGCACCAGATTTCATTTTGTTTGTTGGAAAAGCAATTCCTGGGTGGATAAAATAATCTGGGTCGTGTTTGCAGGTGCTGAGGGTGGAAGAAATAGGGTGTGAAAGATCTGTTTGTGATACCTGATGTCTGTCTGTGACACCGTGTGTCTGATTTCTGTGCCCTAGGGAGCCAAGGTCCCTCACAAAGACCTGAGCACCACCAGAAGCTGATGCAGCTGCAGCTTTTGTAGTCAGGTTCCTGCCTGAGCACAGGGGAAGGGTGTAGATAAGAAAGGGATAGATTTATCAAGCCCTTTGTGTGTGCTCCAAACCAGCAAAGATTTGCCTTTGAACAGGTAAAAATGGAGCTGGTGACAGTCTTGGATGTGGCAGACATCTGGGTGTAGGCTGGTTGGAGATGATGTTCTACCTCAGCCAGGAACCCATGGAGAATGAACAAAAACCAATGGCTGTAGCTGCATCCCTTAAACATCACTGAGAGATGTGGTGAATGCTGGAGAGCTGCAGCATAAAGAAGTCTAGACTGGAAACCACGTGCTCAAATCCGTTGTGCTAATAATCCCAGTAAAACTAATAGCTGGGTGCCAGAGGTGGCAGCAGATTATGCTGAAATAAATAGGTGGTGGACTGGAGAAAGGTGCCATTCCCTAGCAAAGGATCATTTTTTTGGGCAGAAGGAATTTCTCCCTTAAAGGTGGTAAAATAGAATCTCCACGCCTCATTATTCACGCTGGGTGTGTGTTTTGCAGAGTGTAGGAAACCTTTATACCTTGGTAGCAGTGGAAAGCTGTGGAAAATCTGTTATGCTTACAGCAAAGGCAACCCAACCTTTTTTTTCCAATGGAACAAAGTTAATAGGCCAAGAGCTGCAAATTGCTGGAATTAAATATCCCTTCATTTAAATGTCATTTAGATGACAGTTGATAGCCAGTGGTAACCTAGTAATGTTTTGCTGGAGGAAAACAGCAAGTGATAGCAAGTGTAGTAAAGCCCTCTGCACAGATTTGGGATGGGACTCCCTGTTGTAGGTCCCTTCCAACTCAAACTGTTTGATTCTAAAAGCCTTTTATTACTTTGGAATTCAATTATGACCTCAACCAATATTTCTGCATGAACTTTAAGCTGCAACCATGCAGATGGGAAGCAAGAGTTCAGAAAAGACTTTTTCCCCTGTCTCCTGGGTCTGTGGGTAGTCTTACAAGCCTGGAATTGATATCTTCTTCTGCCTTCTGTTCAGGTGGTGTGGCTTAAAGAGTCTTTAGGTGTCCTACTGCATTGCCATGAAACCAGGTCTCTTCCTGATGCCCTTTTTAGGGGCTGGTACCAACCCTGCTTTAAGAGGAGCCCAGGGCAATAGTGGTAACTCACTGGAACACATCTTTTCTTTACAAGTCACAGTTTCCCTGCGACTGTCTGTAGGAGTAATTGCACTATGTTCATTGTTAGCTCTGGAGTTATTCATTTTAGTGCCATGGTTTCCCATTAATAACGTTTTTTTTTTTCCTCTACTAGAATAATGGTTTAAATGAGGTGGTTTTGTGCTGGTTTCTTACAGCCTAGATGGCAGCTAATCCATTAAAATTGCATTAATATTTGCTAATGACAAAACAAGGGGATTACAATATTACACACCGGCCTATTTTTGGATAATTGGGCATTCATTAATCATTTGTACTTAGCAGGAGGGAAAAGACAGAGCCATTAGAGGCAAGAAGTGTTCAGAGTGCAGGACGGGCTGACAGTAGACATGAGGTTCTTAAAAAAGCAAATATCTGAAAGATAAATCCTGTAGTGGACTGTATTATACATTAGAAAAAATATGACAAAAAGTTGAGAAATGTTGAGAAAACCTGATCAGGAAGCAAGGTATCACTGAGAGGAGGATTGTGAGGGAAAAACCAAGTATAAGGTGACCCAGCTTTGTGCAAATTCTGCTGCAGGATTTGCTTTCCTGGCTCGGTTGTTCTTAGAAAGATGTGTTATTTTGTACATACAGCTGACACTCTGAGGTAGAAAAAGTGATGTTTGGAATTGGAATTTGAAACCAGCAATAAAAATCAGTCAGGCAGAGGCTGCAGCTGGTAAAGCTACAGCTGAGCCATGAAAAATGTGGAGCCTCTCACAGTTCCTGGGTCGCAGGGGAAGCCAGGGGGAGGAAGTCTCAGTATCTGTGGCTCCATCTCCTGCCCAAAACAGGGGCAGCTTCAGGATCAGGGCTGTGCCCAGCTGCCCCATCCCAGAATGGAGGTCCCACCACCTTTCTGGATAACCTGCTTACAAGTTGTGTTCTTTCTTTCCCTCTTTCTCTCTTTTTTTCCCTCTTTCTCTCTTTTTTTCCCTCTTTCTCTCTTTTTTTCCCTCTTTTTTTCCCTCTTTTTTTCCCTCTTTTTTTCCCTCTTTTTTTCCCTC
>NW_008621645.1:0-7720 GCF_000691845.1 Merops nubicus | reverse complement strand
TCCCTCTCTCTCTCTTTCTCTCTTTCTTTCTCTCTTTCTTTTCTTCTCCTTGCATCCAGCTTGAACCTTACTTGTATTAATTTCTGCCCCTTGACTTTCATTATGACCCACTGTGAGCCAGCTCCATCTCCCCAACAAACTCCTTGAAGGTATGAGAGGGTACCTACGACCAGGTCCACCAGACCCTCCTCTTCTCCAGGCTGATCAAGCCCCATCCCCTCAGCCTCCTCTAGTGTCTGGGTCAGGTTTTGGAGGGGGGGTTGACTGATTCTTTTGTCTTTTTTGTTTATTTTTTACCAAATACTTTGCAGAGACCTGGTCTCAGCTGCTACAACTAAAGATTAACCTCTACCAAGTGAATGTGTAGCATTGGTTGAAGGGTTTAGACTGAGTTTCATGCTCTCCAAATTGAAGTAATAACACTGTATAAGCAATCAAGTTGATTTCAATAACTTTTTCCCCCCCCTCTGCAGAGCTTTAAATTTGTTCTAACCAAACTAATTTTCAGACTCTGTGATGCTTCAGCCTGGAGAAAGCTCTGAGGAGACCTTATTGCAGCCTTCCAGTATCTGAAGGGAGCCTACAGGAATGCTGCAGAGGGACTTCTCACAAGGGCTTGTAGAGAGAGGATGAGAGGTAATGGCTTCAGACTGGAAGAGGGGAGGTGTAGATTAAAAATTAGGGAGAAGCTCTTCACTGTGAGGATGGTGAGTCCCTGTCACACGTTGCCCAGGGAAGGTGTGGATGCTCCATCACTGGAGGTGTTCCAGGCCAGCTTGGGTGGGGTCTGGTGGGAGGTGTGCCTGCCCATGGCAGCAGGGGTGGAACTAGATGCTCTTTAAGGTCCTTTCTTACCCAAACCACTCTCTGATTCTATGAATTCTGTATCTTAACCTGCTGCCCTGTGAACGAGCTCGAGTTCACAGAAATCATTCATGTAGAACAAAAGAAACCAACCAAGAAACCCAAACCAAACCCTACTCCTTTTGGAGTAGGATTTGCCAGCTGTGGTTTGGGATTGGGTTGTACCAGGACGCTTGCACAACACAGGTATTTTGAGTCCTTTATGTTGCAGATGGGGAGGTGTAGACTTCATGGTTCCTTGACTCACCACACTTACTGCTTGGCAATTTCCCAGCCAGCTGGAGGTGAAGTAGAAATGAAACTCTGCCTTTGGTGTAGCAGGCAAGCACCTCAGACACAAGGGGGAACAACGTGGCACACACAAAATTTCACTGACCCAATGCAATTATGAAATTAATTTTTCTAAAGCTGTTACCTGTGCTGAACAGGAAAAAAAACACAAATCTGCTTTACTGACTGAATGCAGCCTTGCTTTTCAGAAATGCCTTTGAAGGGGTTTTTTTCCTCATTATTTGTTGTAGAAGTTTTAGACCTCTGCCATCTCCTGGGAAGAAAAACAACCTGGCCCTTAAAACATGCATTTCTGCCAAGAGCTCACTCCTCTGAGGGGCAGAGATGAGCTTGAGGGGTAAGCCAAAAAAAGCTGCTAGATAATGGCAAAAAAAGTGAGGGGAGCATAATCATAAAGTCGTGGAGGGATATCCAGTGTAAAATGAGGTTCTGGCCCCAGGAAACAGTTTTATCTGCTTAGAGAAAGTTGTGTAGATAGTACTTTTAAACCTAAAAAAGCCTTGTATGTTTATTTGCTTTTCCTCTCCCACCCCTTTCAGCAAGTAGCAGCTTCACATCTTGCTGTGTTCCAGCAATTGCAGTGTGACTGTCAGGGCTGTTGGCTGTGCTAAGGAGGGAGCTGAGCCTGTTGGCACCCCCAGAGCAGCAGCAGTGCTGGACTGTTGCCTCCCAGCCCATCTGAAATGTTGCTGTTGGTAGGAGAGCAGAGCCAAACCAGCACCCAACTAGACCTCTGGGCTTTAAAAACACCTGAGTTAATATCAGCAGGTCGTGTCATTATGGTCTCAGAAGGTGTTTCCCTCTTGCACAGGTGGACTTGTTCTGAAACTTCAATGTAAACCTATTCCTGATGCCCAATTCAAAGATATTTACATGGATTTCTTCTTTTTTCCCCCCCCCCTTCCCTATAGGTCTGTTATTTTTCTTACGATGGAAAGGCTGGTTGTCTATCTACTGGTTATTAGCACAGCTGTGAAGGCCATGATGTGCCCCAAAAGATGCATGTGTCAAAATCTGTCTCCATCCTTCACAATTCTCTGTACGAAGACGGGGCTTCTCTTTGTGCCCCCCAGTATTGACAGGAGAACAGCAGAACTAAGGTTAATGGATAATTTTATCACTACACTTAGGAGAAAAGATTTTGCAAACATGACTAACCTAATTCATTTGACACTCTCGAGGAATACAATAAGTCAAATCATGCCTTATGCATTTTTTGATCTTAAAGGCCTTCATGCCTTACACTTGGATAGTAATAGACTGACTTACATCAATGAAGATCATTTCAAAGGTTTAATTAACCTTCGGCATCTAATACTCAGTAATAATCAATTAAACTATATCTCTCCTGGGTCATTGGATGACTTTATTGAGACAATTGAAGACCTGGATCTGTCCTACAACAATCTTGTTAACGTCCCTTGGGAAACAATTGCCAAACTTTCTAATGTCAATACTGTCAGTTTGGATCATAATCTCATTGAGTTTGTGCCAGAGGGAATCTTCTCAAACCTTCACAAACTTGCCCGTCTAGACATGACCTCCAACAAGCTGAAAAAGATCCCTCCTGATCCTTTGTTTTCCAGAATACCCGTGTATGCCAAGTCCAAAGGGTCCCCGCTGTCCTCCCTGGTGCTTAGCTTTGGAGGGAATCCTTTGCACTGCAACTGTGAACTGGTGTGGCTGAGACGTCTCACCCGAGAAGACGACCTGGAGACCTGTGCCTCCCCCCCAGAACTGATGGGCAAATACTTCTGGTCCATCAAAGAGGAGGAGTTTGTCTGCGAGCCCCCCATGATCACCCACCGCACCCCAAAGCTGGCGGCGGCGGAAGGCCAGAGCATCTCTCTGAAGTGCAAAGCTGTGGGGGATCCGGATCCCTACGTCCGCTGGATCTCACCCGAGGGGAAGCTGGTCTCCAACACCACCAGGACCGTCTCTTATGAGAACGGAACCCTGGATATTTTGGTGACTTCCTTGACCGACAAGGGCACGTTCACCTGCATCGCCTCCAACGCCGCGGGAGAGTCCACGGCGCCCGTCGAGCTCCTGGTCACCCCCCACCCCAACCTGGCCAACAGCACCAACTGCGACAAGGAGGCCGAGCCCGGCCCCTCGGATATCCTCACGCCCGCCAAGTCGAGCTTTCCCAACGACACGCAGGCCCAGCAGGAGAGGGCGGTTGTGGTGGCCGAGCTGACGTCGTCCTCCGCTCTCATCCAGTGGCCTGCTCAGCACCACCTCCCCGGGATGAGGATGTACCAGATTCAGTACAACAGCTCCGCCGACGACACGCTGGTGTTCAGGTAATGCTGCTCGCTGCTAGGAAGGGAGGAAGAAGGGTGGCCCAGTTTGGCCCAGTTTGGCCCAGTTGGCATGTTCCATGGAGATGAGGGCTCTCTTGCAGGTAGTAACCATGACCGAGGGGAGGAGGACACAATGGCTGCCTCAGACTTTGCTTGTTAAACTCCCGTTGTTGAGTTACACTGATCCTACATCTGCTTCTCTGCTGCCTCCTGAGGATCTCTAAGCTCTTTACAGACATAATGAAGTTTCATAGTCCAGTTTAATGGACCAAGGGAAGCTGATGAGCAATATCTTAGTTGTTAACACGGAAGGAAATTGAGATGGAGGTTTTAGTTACCTTTCATCCTGATGGAGGGTAATTATTGTGCATTAAAATATGGGGAAGAGAGAGAGAAATCCAGATACCCAGAGTTGTGAGATGCCCAAAGCAACATTTTGCCTGGGTATGGCCTGACCAGATCACATCAAACCACAGCCCAGGTCAGCTTTATGGCTCCACTTCTGTGGTGTCATGGGAACAAAACTCACTGGTATGAACTGGACACTGCACAGACAGCTTGCAGTTATGTATTTCATGTGGATTTCACACTTCTGCTGGAGGTTTACTTGGTGGAATGTACTGGGGAACAACTGTTTGTTGTTAAGTCTCAGTGCAGAGTGAGCTGATGGCCACTCCCCGTGCAGGGGTGGTTGAGGTTCTGGTTATCTGGATTGTCTTTGTTATCCCCTGGAGGGGAGTAGAATGGCTTTGAAGTGGGAGCCAACCTTTCCTAGCTGGGTGCTTCATAAGGCTGATGACTTCTCCCAAGTAATGATTTCTCTCAGGTGATGCCACTGGTTGCACTCCAGTTTGCAGTGGAGTAGGGGAAAGGAGAATGTAATCTAACAGCTTCAGGAATCTCCCTGAAGGTTTGAGTTCACATAGACTGCTTTAGGAAGCAGTCTCCTAAGGAAAGGAACGTGGGATAGTGGTTCTGCTGAGGTTCCCATTTCAGATACCTACCACTGCAAGCAAAATCTTATTTAAAAAAAATAATAATTTAAAAGGAACTGTGTATGAAAATGGCATGAAGTCCTTGAGACAAACATTTCACTTCATGGTCACTTGGAGTTTTCAGCAGTCTCACCTCACAGTGCCCATCCCCAGAGTCCCTCTGAGGAAGGATGCCATCCATCCTCCTCTTGTCATGGCTATGAGCTGGAAGGGAGGCAGGAGGACTCAGGGTAAGCAAGGGTCTCTTCAGAGGGGTGGGAGGATGCCTTGTTGGTCTCAAGGGTCTCTTCAGAGGGGAGGGAGGATGCCTTGTTGGTCTCAAGGGTCTCTTCAGAGGGGTGGGAGGATGCCTTGCTGGTCTCAAGGGTCTCTTCAGAGGGGTGGGAGGATGCCTTGTTGGTCTCTGATAGGAACGGTGAGGAGCTGGCTGGAAGATGAAGCCTCATTAAATTGTCAGCTGTGAGAACATTGTGACATTGGTGTTTGAAAGAGCTGCAGAGCTGTGAAATGAAGGGAAATGTGAAGCAGAGATGTCTTGATAGCTGTGACTGGGATTTCTAGAGGGATTTTATTCAGTTCTCCCACTACAAAGTAAGGTGAGGCAAAGTGAGAGGCAGCTAGAGCTGGTGGGTGCATCACAGGCACGGCCAGGATTCTGAGAGCTGCTTCATGGGATGTTTCATCCTTTGCCATAACAGTTGGTCAGACGACTTGGCAGCCTTCTTACAACAGCATCCATTCAGTCATGATGGGGTTTAAACTTCCCCAAGTCTCTAAAAATAAACCAGTGACTCCCGTGGTAGCTTGTTGATAATTTGAGTACTGCTGCTGCTGAATGACCTGGTTCCTAAAGAGCAGCTGCCTGGAGGAAATGGGGAAGCATGTGCTGGGTTTGCATGCCCCTCTCTCAGCCCAGATTCCTGTTAACTGAGAAGCTCATGTTGGTAACAGGACTATAAAATACTTCAAATCATAAAGCAGCTATTTTAAATTCAGTGTAATGGATCGTGGCATAATGGGCAGCTCAAAGATGGAAATTTGTCTGGTCTCATTCAGTTCCCACCGTGAGTGATCCCCCAATATAGACCCTGAAAGGAAGTTTTGTGCTGAAGTGAGGGGAATGGCAATTGGGCAGCAGTTCTGTATTTGCAGTTATTGAAACAACCACTACTTCCAGTTAGGCTGGAAGTGTTGGAGTGTCTGGAGCACATTTGGAGAACTGGGAGCCCCAAGATTTGCCCATTTGCATGGTCAAGACCCAGCTCAGCCTGTTTCTGGCAAGGTGTGTAAACATCTCTTCCACAGGCTCAGCCTGCTGAGAGAGGAAGATGTAACTAGATGTGTACCCAGCAGTGGCTCAGGTCCTGCCAGGGGAGTTTTACAGGAGGTGAAGCTTCCTTCTACCTAGAACACACTGCATGATTTATTCCTGGCAAGAGGGAGCTCGCTGCCTGGAGGAAGGATTCAGTGGTGCAGGCTGCATCAGGAACCTGCTGCTTCTGTCAAGTGGAGTGGTCCCGTGGGAAGAGCTGTTGCTATGGCAACTTTATCTTGCAAATTTAAGTGGTTCCTTTGACTCCTTTATTTTTCCTTACCTTCCCATGTCCTTCTTCCTCTGGCTAGGTAAGTGCATGTTCACCTGTGCCCATGCCAGGAGCTCCCAGAAGTAAAGGGAGGGGGAAAGGCAGCGAAGCTGGTGAGGGGTCTGGGGAGCAGGTCTTAGGAGGAGTGGCTGAGGGACCTGGGGTGTTCAGTCTGGAGAAGAGGAGGCTGAGGTGAGACCTTCTGGCTCTCTATGACTACCTGACAGGGGACTGGAGTGAGGTGGCTGTTGGTCTCTTCTCCCAGGTAACCAGCCATGGGATGAGAGGAAGTGGGCTCAAGTTCTGCCAGGGGAGGTCTAGATTGCATATTAGGTACAATATCTTTCCTGAAAGAGTCATGAAGCATTGGCCCAGGCTGCCCAGGGAGGTGGTGGAGTCCCCATCCCTCAGGGGTTCAAAAAAAGGTGCAGATGTGGCAATTTGGGACACGATTTAGTAGTCATGGTGATGTTGGGTTGACAGCTGGACTTGATGATAGAATCGTAGAATGCTTTGAGTTGAAAGGGACCCCTAAAGGTCACCTTGTCCAACCCCCCCCCTACATTAAGGGGGGACATCTTTTTTTTTGAGAGCCCCATCCAGCCTGACCTTGAATGTCTCCAGGGCTGGGGCCTCCAGCACCTCTCTGGGCAGCCTGTGCCAGCGTTCCACCACCCCAATGACCGCAGAGGCCTTTTCCAACCTCAGTGACTCTAGGCTGTTCTTCCTCCTTGTCCCTTTGGACTGCAGCCCAGTTGTCTGCTCAGGTAGGTGAGAACAAGGCGTGTGCCCAGCCTGTGGCAGTGCTGCCTGTGCCCACTGCACAGCAGGCAATGGGGGCACCCCCTGGCTCTCAGCCTGGGCACCCCCAGCACAGCCACAGGGGGAGGGAGACCAGGAGTCGTCCTGCTGACCCCACTGCTTACCCTGGTGCCCCAGCTGAGCTGCTAAACTCCTCTCTTTCTGTGAAATGGAGGCTGGGCCAGGGGCAGTAACACTGAAGGCAGACACTGGGTGTGGAGGAAGGACTCTGCAGCAGAGTGAAGCATCTGGCAGGGTGAGTAGCACCAATCCAGACTCAGTAATTAAGATGCAGGTTGCAACTTGCAGAAAGAATCATAGAATCATAGAATCCCTCAGGTTGGAAGGGACCTTCAAGATCATCAAGTCCAACCATTGAGCCATTAGGGCTCTAAAGTCCTCTGCTAAAACAGATCAGAATCTGTCAGGGCTGGAAGGGACCACAAGGATCCCCCAGTTCCAACCCCTCTGCCATGAGCAGGGACACCTCCCACTAGATCAGGCTGCCCAGAGCCTCATCCAAAGCATCAATATTGAAAGAGCCCTGTTTGTTTTCAGAAGAAAGGTTGGGAACTGTTGCTGTACAGAGTGAATCAAGAATCTCACAGCCCCTTTGTGCAGCTTTTCCCTCTCTGAGGTGTAAAGGGAGCTGTGTTCTTTGAACAGCATCCAGTCCTGATGCTGATACAGCTCCTGGGCAGCTGGGGCTTCACAGTGCTGTCATTTGAGTTTGACTGTCATTGCTCAAGTGCCCTGCCCAGGTTTCTAGTGCTTGTCATGGGAAAGAGACAGCAGCAAAACTGACCTTTGGATGCTCAGATAGTAGTGACAAATCTGATGCAAGCTTTAGAAAGCAATAATTCATAGAATCATAGAATCA
>NW_008621644.1:0-1162 GCF_000691845.1 Merops nubicus | reverse complement strand
CTGGGGATGCTCCCTGTGCACATCCTGTCCCTGGAGTGATTTCTGAGCTGGGTGTTAGACGGGACGGGAAGCAAAGGGTGGGGGGTGGTTGAGCCCCGGAGCCCTGCGGGTCCCGTGTGCTCTGGGGTCTGCAGCAGGCTGGGTCAGAGGGCTCCAGGGGTGGGTGTTCTCCTCTCCCAGCCGCAGGGAACGCCTTCTGCCAGGCGGCCAAGCTGCACATGCAGCTCCAGAGCAAGCACGACTCGGCCACCAGCTTCGTGGACGCCGGCAACGCCTACAAGAAAGCGGATCCGCAAGGTGAGGGGAGGAGGAGCCGCCCCTCGGGCCGCCCCACGCTGCCTGCCGGCAGAGGAGGTGGCCACCAGGAGGCTTTTTGGGAGCCACCGGCTCTCTGGGGCTGGGAATCCTCCCTGCAGCTGCTCTCAGGCCCCTCCAGAAGAGGCTCTCGGAGGGTGTGAAGCTGGTCAGCGTGGGGCTGGCTCTGGGGTGTCCTCTCCAGATGGGTTTGGGTGAAGTTCTGCCCCTCTGTAGCCTCCTCCCTGGCTCAGCTGGGCTTTTGGAGACCTCCTCAGAGGCAGGTTTCAGGTCTTGAGCACGGGGAGATCCCTGCCCTGAGCCCCAGCCCTGTTCCCAGGAGGGCAGAGAAGAGGTGGGTGACTAACCACCCAACCAGACTGACCTTTGATGGGAGTGGGGATGAAGGGTCTGGATCCTGTAGGTCTGGTACAGAGTTTTCTGAAGGATCTCTGACTCTCCTTAACCAAGCTGAGTGTTTGGAAACCCAACCAGTGCCCCCCTCGCTGTCCTGGGGGCTGAAGAACCTAACGCAGGGGGTTACCTCTAAGGGTAAAACACCCCAAATCCCCCAGAAACAGCAGCTCCCCCACCCATCTGTGAGCTCAGGAGTTGGAACTTTCCCGCTGTTTGAGCCCACAGCCTGACAGACCCGGGCTGCCCCTTCCCTCATCTGCTGCCAAGCCTCTTTTTTTGGTGACTTTCAGTGCTGGAATCTTTTGCCCGGATGAGCTGGTGGGATGGGGGCACTGGGGCTGGGTGGGGTGAGATCTGCAGGTGCCAAACCCTGAGGGACGTGCCCCCCCTGTGGGTTTTAGGGGCTGCCAATGGGTCTGTTGCTCCAGCTCTGCGGAGTAGATGCTTGTTG
>NW_008621643.1:28626-28996 GCF_000691845.1 Merops nubicus | reverse complement strand
TGGAGGTGCAGAGGCCCTCGGGGTGGTGCTGGGTGGCTCTGCCTCCTCCCCTTCTGTAAGAGGGCAGGTTCTGAGCCCCGTCCATGCCCTTCATGCAGCACCTCCCGCTGAGGCTGGGGGGGCCCAATAGGGCTCACAGCCCAGCCAGCCCCACAGAAACCTGGGGCTCTCAGCAGGGTCACCCCTGTCCCCAGAGCTCCTGCTGCTGTGACAGCAGCTCTCCTAACAAAACGCTGCTCAGAGCCTCAGGTGACTCACTTGGGTCTCACCCTCCCAGACCTGATTTCCCAGAATCATGCAGGTTGGAAAAGAGCTCCGAGATCACCAAGTCCCACCGTCAACCCAGCACTCCCATGCCCCCTAAACCATG
>NW_008621643.1:23431-28601 GCF_000691845.1 Merops nubicus | reverse complement strand
AGGGCTGGGGACTCCCCCACCTCCCTGGGCAGCCTGGGCCAGTGCCTCACCACTGTCAGGAGAGAAATTCTTCCCGATATCCAATCCAGACCTCCCCTGGCACAACTTCAGCCCATTGCCTCTCGTCCTATTGCTGGTTACTCGAGAGAACAGACCAAGCCCCACCTCGCTCCAGCCTCTTTGCAGGGGGTGGTAGAGACTGAGAAAGTCTCCCCTGAGCCTTCTGATGGTGGAAGATGTGGGCAGAGTGGTGACTCTGCCAGATCAGTGCTGTGTGAGTTCCATCCTGAGACCCTGGGTGTGGGTTGGTGTGTAGCCTGCTGCTGGCCTGCAGCACAGGTCCCTGCGTGCTGACAGGCACCACGCACGACAGCAGGGGATGTCTGGGTGAGAGGAGATGGAGCAGGGAAGAGAAAACAAAAGTGTACTTCAGGGTTTTTGCTTATAACACAGAACTTAATATTCTGTGTCCATCTCTCTCCCAGGGACTTGTAGTCAGCTGTAACAAGGCTCGACCTCGGCTGTGTTTCTGTTTCCCCAGAACCAGCAGCCAACATGTCCAGCAAACGGGCCAAGACGAAGACCACCAAGAAGCGCCCCCAGCGCGCCACCTCCAACGTCTTCGCCATGTTCGACCAGTCCCAGATCCAGGAGTTCAAGGAGGCCTTCAACATGATCGACCAGAACAGGGACGGCTTCATCGACAAGGAGGACCTGCACGACATGCTGGCCTCCCTGGGTACGCCCCGAGGGCTGGCAGGGGCGAGGGGACAGGGGGGACACGTCACCCCTGGGGAGGTCCCCACATGAGGACAATGGGCCGCTGGAATCCTCCCCCCGGGGCAGTGGTGGAGTCCCCAGCACTGCACACTTCAAGGTCTGGCTGGGCAGGGAGCTGGGCCAGCTTGTCTAGAGCAGGCTTGGGCCAAGCAAGGCTGGAGCAGGTGATCCCCGAGGTCCCTCCCACGCTGCTGTGGTGTGACTGTGACCCAGGTACAATCCCTCTCTCTGCAGGGAAGAATCCAACGGACGAGTACCTGGATGCCATGATGAACGAGGCCCCGGGCCCCATCAACTTCACCATGTTCCTCACCATGTTTGGGGAGAAGCTGAACGGCACCGACCCCGAAGACGTCATCAGGAACGCGTTCGCCTGCTTCGATGAGGAGGCCACAGGTAGGGGCTGAGGCACCAGTGGGGACACGTGGCTGCTGCCCAGTGCTGGGCCAGGCAGGGCTGGTGTTTGCAGAAGTGGTGATGAATTTTCCAACCAAAAATTCATGGTTTCTGCAAACTACAAGTCATGCCTGTATCCTCATCTGCTGAAACTGCAGTATCAAACCCCATAAAACTTTTGGCCCTTTAATTCTATTGTTCAAGACAGGAGAGTGAAAAATATATTGATTGGGAGCCAGGGTTTTAAATTTTTCCTAATGAGAAATTCAGCTTTGGGGTAACTTTTATGTGGGGAATCCTGATCTTTGGAGCTGGTGTGATTTTAAGGGATTGTTCTCTGTCAACATCTTGTGTCCACCCTCCCTGTGTTAAGCTGCACTTAAAGGAGAAGAAAATGCAAAAAACCCAACCTAGTGTGACTCTGGAGAGCACTGACAGGAGGAACCATGGCTGCTCCTTTAATAAACCAGACCCCAAACCTGCTCTGTGCAACCAGGGTAATAAACCTGAGTGTGGGCACTGGTTCAAGATGATTTAAAGTCCTGGAAGAATTTCCAGCTTCCCTGCGAGCACTGGTGGTCAGGTCCCATCAGGGTTTGCTCGGTGGTTTTGGTGAGGGAGGTCAGACAGGCTGTGGGTGTCTGTGAGTGGGGCCGGGGGCTCTCCGCCCCGAGCGCCGCGTGCTGAGGGGCTGCGGGCTGCCTTGCAGGGTTCATCCAGGAGGACTACCTGAGGGAGCTGCTGACCACCATGGGGGACAGGTTCACGGACGAGGAGGTGGACGAGCTCTACAGGGAGGCGCCCATCGACAAGAAGGGGAATTTCAACTACATCGAGTTCACGCGCATCCTGAAGCACGGCGCCAAGGACAAGGACGACTGAGGGGCCCTCCCGGCGCCCGCAGAGCGTCTCTGCCTCGCTCCCTCCTGGGGGTTCCTTCCTGGTAGAACTTGTTGCATGCCTTTAGCTTTACAGCTCTCGCCTTTCGCAATGTATTTATCTATTCCAGGCCATTTTAGGCACCTTTGCACCTCTGTAATCAGACTGGAAGCGGGGAAAATATTGTGAGGAAAAAGGATACGGGGACAAAGATCCGTGGACTTGACGGTCCAGGAAAATAATCTCAATGTTTCTGGGTTAGCTGGATTTTTACATTTTTGTAATAAATGGCATTTTGAAATAAAGATTGCTCTATGGCTGAAGCACCTTGGGTTCCTGGGTGAAGGAATCCTGTCGGGGAACACGCCCCCCACCCTGCCTGGGGCCAGCAGCCGGGCAGGAGCTGCTGGGGCCAGGCTGTTGGGACTCACTCAGGCAGGTATCAATGCCCACCTTCAATTTCCTTCTAACACTGATAATTTTTTAGCAGTATTTTCACGCCCAGGTTTGCACTCCTGGGTGGTGACTTTCTGCTGGCCCTCAGTGGAACCAGGCACACTTTCCCTTCTGCTCCTACAAAGGAATTGTTACAGGTGACTTTACAGAACTACCTGTAGATGTAAAGATTTATCTTTTCTGCCTGGCACTTTTCTGTCACGATTCTCACAGGGAACCTTGCACTCCCCAGAGGGGTGACCACAAGCTGAAGAGCACAGGGGGAATTTCTTACCTACATACACATTAATTAAAATGTTGACCATTTATCCAGAGACTGTGTCCTGAGCTATGTCATGTGACTTAAAAGGCCCCAGGGAGCAGGGATTTTACTGCAGCTGAAGGCCTTGCAGAAGCTGAGCTGGTGTGTATGGTGAGGAGGGGTTGTCTGGTGTCCTGTGTAGTCAGAGGGTAAGGACAAGGAACTGGATTAGTCAGAATTGTTTTGGTTGGAAGAGACCTTTAAGATCATCCAGTCCAACCATCCCCCAGCACTGCCAGGTCCCCACTGCCCCGTGTCCCTCACCCCACATCTCCACGGCTTGGGAACCCCTCCAGGGGTGGGGACTCCACCACTGCCCTGGGCAGCCTGGCACAGCCCTGGGCAACCCTCAAGGGGAAGAAATTGTTCCTCAGGGCCAACCTCAACCCCCCCCAGGGCAGCTTGAGGCTGTTTCCTCAGCACAACACAGCACATCTGAACCACTCAGGACACACTTGCATGTAAGGCAGTAACCCCTTTATATCACAGGCTGCTCAGACCCCTGAAGTGTTTCACAGAGTGCAGTCAGCCTCAGACACCAGCTCAGCAACCCCCTGGCGTCACAGAGGTGGAGCACGGACCCTCTGGAGCACAGATCTGTTTCCCTGCTGACCTCAGAACTATCTTTAGATCTCCTGTTTCCAGGATCACCGTTGTGTGTTGAGAAACAAGATGGAACAGGCGCCCTGCCCGACACAGCACAGCAGGAGCTTTGTGTCCTCTGTGTGTCCTGCCCAGCACTTTTGTCCCAAAAGCTGGGAAACAGCCCAAATCTTGCCACCACCTGCTTCTCGTGGCCTTTTCTCGTCGGGCACGTTACCCCCCTGTTATCCCAGCGGGCTGGAATAGCTCATTTCCCACCCCACAGGCACTTGGACAATGTGAGCCCACAGAGCGGGTGAGTAACCAGCCAAGCAGCGCCCGGAATGTTTCAGACCTCAGCAGCTCATCTGCTGCTGGCACTGGCTCCGTACCCAGCTCCCTTTTTGGGGAGCTTACTTCAGTTTTCAAACACTGCTGTCATTTTCAGACAACCTCCTCCTTTGGAAAAGCAGCTCTGGCTGACAGTGACTCAGGAAGGGCAACACAGAAGCCAGGAACGACATGAAGGTGGAAAGGGATCAGTAAATGCCTCTCGAAATGCAGCTTAAAAATGTCACCACGAAATGCTGACAAGCAGTACTGGGAAAAAAACAAATTCCACACAGCTCTGAGCAGCAGCTCAACAGAGATGGATTTCCCCACACTGTCACTCTATTAGATACAAGTTTTTTCACCTTTCAGATTAAAAGTGGGGGCACGTGGCTGCTCGCCCCGCTGCCCTCTGCAGCCCCAGCACTCACCAGGCAGCACGTCAGGTGCCTGCGCTGCCTTCTTGCAGTTTGATCCACAGCAATCTCCAAAATAAGGTGGGATTCACCTGCAGAACCCGTGTTAGCTTTGCCTGGTCGTCGTTCTGGTCCCAGATTTGGCTTCTGATCACTTTGTTCCTTCTGAAAACAAACAGAAGCAGTTCCAGCTGTGTCAGACCTTTTCCTTTAGTTCTCGTCACCGTGTAATCCCCATGCATGTTACACACACGCAGCTGCTCTCCCCCCTTCTCGAGCTGCTCTCCCCCCTTCTCGAGCTGCTCTTCCCCTTTCTTTAGGCACATTGGCCATGAGACCCCCCAGAGTTCACCCCAGTGTTGAGGGGCCTGGCTGAGGCACCTTCTACCCAGTTCTGAGGCAGAATGCTGCTGCTCCATACGGGTCCCTTCCAACTGGACACCTCCTGTGGGTCTGGTTCTCCAGGAGCCTGCCCTGCTGAGCGTGGTGCTTGGGGGGTGAGGAGGAGACGTTCCCTTCTGCCCCATTTCTCCCCACGCCAGCTGCTGGTCCTTGTGGTAGCAGATTTACCACAGTCCTCTGAGGAACTTCACCCTAATCCAGACGCTTGTGGTTCTGGTTTTCTGGTCTGGAGAGACAGGAGGAGCAGAGCTGCTTCCACCCCTGCTGGGAGTGCTGTGGTCACCCGCTGAGAGCTCGGGTCACAGCACCAAGAAATGGTGTTTGGCTGAGAGTGTTTTCCCATTCTTGGTAGGCTGCTATTGAAATTCCACCAGAGGACAGTGGTTACTTGCCTTAGAAACATGTTCTTCTTCCACGAATACCCCACCAGGACTGGCACCTGCCGAGAGGGACGATGCCAAAAAACCTGTTCAGAGGTTCCTGTAGGAGAAAGCTCTGGAGCTTCTGCCCTGCCCCGCCCCAGACCCGCTCCCAGCAGATCAGGCGCTTTTCGGGGTCGGTGGGAAACGCTCCAAACTTGCCCCTCCCTCCCCTCATCGGAGGCAGGGCCGTGGGACCCGCGGGGGCC
>NW_008621643.1:1592-23175 GCF_000691845.1 Merops nubicus | reverse complement strand
GGTGGACACAACTCTGAGCACCCTGCTCTAGCTGGGGATGTCCCTGCTCCCTGCAGGGGTTGGACTGGGTGACCTTTGAAGGTCCCATCCCACCCAAGCATTTAGCTCTTGCTCAGCACTGCTCAGATCCCCTCTGAGGCTTCTCTTCTCCAGCTCAGCAGCCCCAGGGCTCTCAGCCTGGCCTGGCACAGAGATGCTCTAGCCCCTCGGCAGCTCCACAGCCTCCACTGGACTCTCCCCAGTGGTTCCCTGTCTCTCTGGAACCAGGGAGCCCAGCCCTGGACCCAGTACTCCAGAGGTGGGCACCAGGGCAGAGCAGATGGGAGAAGAAGCTCCCTTGACCTGCTGGCCACCCTGCAGGCCATCCTGCACTGCAGGACACCCCTGGCCTTCCTGGACACGAGGGCCCCTTGCTGGCTCATGGTTAATAACTCATTGTCCATCGGGTCTCCAAGGTCCTTCTGGGACCTTCAGTCCTGACAGGCTTCTTTCAGGGTGTAGGTGGGAGCTGCCAACCAAAGATACTGGCAGCTGGGAGCTTCCTTTGCAAATAACTGCAGGTCACCGTGACCCTGGCAGGGGCTGCAGAGAGCTCCAGGAGCCCACACTCGGTGCCCCCACGCAGAGAGGAGAGTTCTGAGAACTCTGCCCAGAGCTGTGGGGCTGCAGGCAGCTGAAGGGGGGTGCCGAGTCTCCCCTCAGCCAGATTCACTCAGGAACTTTGTGCTGCCTTTGTGGAGCAGGGTTGAATGACCAGACTGAGCTGCAGTGGGTGCTTGCCCGCTTCTCCCTCGGAGCTGGGGCACGAGGTGCTGTGCATCCCTCAGAGCCCAGGGGGTGCTGTGCCAAGCACACCTCCCAGCTCTGCTGGCACACCGGGCACCCTGGCCAGGGATCTAAACCCTCCTGCTTCCCCTGCCCTCCTCCCTGCTCATCAAAACCAAACCAACAGGTAGCAAAGCAACTTTCAGCTGCCAGAACACAACATTTCTGTCAGACTTTGCCCTTTTTTTACAGAATCACAGAGTCGTTTTGGTTGGAAGAGGCCTTGAAGATCATCAGTTCCAACCATTAACCAGCATGCCAGGTCCATCACCAAACCACATCCCCAGCACCACATCTCCACGGCTCTGAAATCTTCTGCAGCACAATGTGAGAACTTAACTGACCATCCCCAGTTCCTCTGCTGTGACAAGTGCAGGCAGCAACCTGCCTCTGCCCTGCTGGTGCCTGGCCTTGGTGGCCTTAGCACACCCACCTCTGCCCCAGCCCCCCGGCCCAGCAGCAATGTCACAGCTCTGCTGGCACACACCCTGCCACAGGAGACCTGGGAGGAGGGAGGAGTCACCCAGCTGAAGGTTTGGTGGGATGAGTAAAAGGATGAGTAAGGAACACACTGCAAAGATGCAGATTCTCTCCCTGGAAGGTGACTGAGGGCTGCCTGAACCCAGCAGAGGAGGAGGAGCTGCTGCCATGAAGGGCACAAGTAGCAGAAGCCCTACCTGGGAGCAGCTACAGCCCAATTTGGAGGCAATTTGCCACGTGGATGGGTCAGCGACCAGAAGATGGTGAAGAGGGTGGCTGGAAGTGGTTTTACTCTGCCCCTGTTGCCACATGTGCAGCCTGCTGCCCCTGGAATCTTCTGTCCCAAGCTCTGGACACAGAAAATTTGGGTAAACGAGTAGCCACCTAAACTAATGAGGTTTAAAATACCAGAAAGAGAAGAGAAGGGCTGAGGCACTGAAGCACTTCCTGACACAGCTGATCAGAGGATCACAGACTGGTTTGGGTTGGAAGGGACCTTTCAATGTCATAGAGTCCAACCCCTGAAGGGAGCAGGGACGTCCCCAGCTAGAGCAGGGTGCTCAGAGTTGTGTCCAACCTCCCCTGGGATGGTTCCAGGGATGGGGCAGCGACCACCTCTCTGGGCAGCCTGGGCCAGGGGCTCAGCACCCTCAACATCCACATTTTCTTCCATTCTCTCTAGTCTGAATCCCCCTCTTTTCATTTCAGACCACCACCCTTGTCCTGTCCCAACAGGCCCTGCTCCAAAGATGTCTCTCTAGCTGAGATCCCAGTCATCAGCCTGGACACCAGTGTCAGTCAGCTCTTCAGGCAGCCCCTCACCCTGGCTCCCCACAGCAGCTCTTCCAGGGTTCTGTTTCAGAGCTGATATTTCCCCCTCTCCCCCATCCCCTGTCCTTTATGCAAGCACTTAAATGCCTTCCCCATGTCAGGGGCCACATCCAGCCCTCCTGTCACAAGCTTGACACGTGTCCAAGGGCTGAGGCCTTCCCCTCCCTGCTCCCCCTGTGCCACCCCTGGGGCCTGACCTCCAGAGAGGATCCACAGCAGCTAACAAGCTGTAAGGCAGGCTTGCACATCTTCAGGAGCTGAAATTCAAGCACCTCCAGGAGGAAGGGGTAATTCAGAGGCAGTTTTGAAGGGGCTGGGACATCAGGCCTCAGACAGGCCAGGCTGCTGTGCACACCTCTCTGCACAGGGTGGCTGTGCAGGGGCAGGAGGGGAGGATGCTGGCAAGGCAGGAGGTGGCTTTGGCTGAAGTTCTCACCAGCCATGCCTGGGAGGTCTCATCTCACCCTGTGCCAGGTTTTCAGGGCTGGTAACTGTGCCTCTTCCCCCCCTGGTCTCAAGGCCTGCTGTGAGGGGCAGATCTCAAAGCAGGGGCTGCTGGCTGCTGGTTCTCAGCACCACTGCCCAGGCTGGAGGGGCACTTCACACCCCAGTGAGGGGTTCTGGCTGCTTCTTGCCTCTGACAGGTTTAGTGCTCGCACACACCCCGGGCTGGAATGTTTTTGTTACCTACTGGTGGTTTTGAAAGTGGCTGTAAAAGCCAGGAAAGCATTTGGGAGATGCTGTTATTACCAACAGGTTAGGATGTGTTTATTTTAGTTATTTCTTCTCCTTCCAATCCCTCCCAGCCTCCCTTAAGCCTATTCACAATCCCTCCTCCTAGAGGGAAATTGTCTGGAATTCAGTGAGGCTCACCTAAAAAGGCCACTTCAGCAACATGAAGCCAGCTCCCAGTATTTACCTCCACATTCCAACAGGTAATTCCTGCTCATTTCCTGACTCTGCGGTGCTTAGTTTGGGGTTTGTTTGTTGGTTTGTTTGGGGTTTTTTTAAAGGTACAGCTCCAGTCTCAGCCTGTGATCCCCGTCACAGCCAGGACTTTCCTGCACAGCTTGGCCCAGTTTGTCTCTGTGGCAGTGGAAATTTTCGTGTGGTGAATCTCCTGGCACTGCTCAGCTGACGTCAGACACCTCTGACACCTGGGCATGTCCTCACAGCCCACAGCCTCTGGTTCAGGCTCTTCTTCCCAGAAGCTCTGGAGAAAAGGACAGACTGGAATCTGCTCAGGACAGAAGCTGGCTGGGGGTGGGGGGTGAGAAGTTTTATCCCTGGAAATGAGGACGAGGTGCCGTGAAGGTGTCTGTAACGTGGGCTCCTCCTAATGAACCTCAGCCACTTAGCTGGCTGAAGGCATTCAACTGCTCTTCCCCTCAAGTAAGTAATTAACTTTCAACACTGAAAATTAAATTGCTTAAGATTATTACACAGCCAGCTGAACAATACTTCTAGTGTCTTGCTGCTTTTATTGCTCCCTTGCCCCTGGCCCCTGTGTGCACTCACCAGACACCCTGGGAGGCACTGATCAGAGCTGGGGCCCTGTGCACAGGCTGATCTCTGCTCAGATCACCTCGTGGGACGAGCTGCACTGCAGCAGCTAATGAACGACAGCACAATCAGCACAGAAAGCCTGGGTGAAGCCCATCAGTCCTGTAAGGCAGTCAGAAGTCACTTGGGCTCCTGAAACAAGCCATGTCTTTGTTGGGAGAGACAGCCAGGCTCCCGAGCTGAGGTGAGGTGTGCTGAGACTGAGCACTTCCCTCAGCCCCTGAGGAATGCTGCCTGAGGAGCAGCTCCTGCACCAGGGCTCCCACAGCTCCTGCCAGGTGAGCAGGTCTCACTCCCTGCTGCCACAGTGTCCAGCAAAACAGGGGTCAAAATACAATGTCTCCAGGCATCTCCACAACAAAACTATCAGGCACCTTTCCAGTGAGGTGACCCAAGCATGTCTGAAGAGCCCTCACCTCTCCAGCTCATCCCAGCACCTCTTCCAGCTCTGGCTCTGCCTGGGCTGACTTGGCTTCCCATTATCAGTGCTCTAGATAACACGTGGCAGCCAAAACACTCCGAGGCTGCCTCAGCCTTTGTTATCCCACAGCCTGCTGCCAGAAGGGGACAACTGTGCCTTGCTTGCTGACTCCACCCTGGGCTTTATCTTGTGTTTTGGCTTCTGCTGCCCCCGAGCTCACAGCTCCTGCTGCTGGGCACGGCAGCACCAGGCAGCAGACACAGGCCTTGGCTCCTGCCTGCAAACGCCTGGGCACAGGGAAGCTGTTCCTCCTGCCAGCCCGTGGGACACCAGCTCTCCAGGGCACTAAACAAACGCTGCTGTACATCACCTGGCCACCACACGGCCTCTGTGCTTCTGAGCACAGGCCAGCCTCAGCCCTCCGAGCACTCAGGTGAGAGGGTTTCAGCCTCAGCAGCTTCCACATTGTGAAGAGTCAGGGAAAGCCTCCATGGAGTGCCAGAAGGATCCTGTCCCCTCGTGGGAGCACTGAAGTTTCTGCTGACCCTTCCAGGCATGGATGAAGTCATCTAGCTGTTTAACAGCAGCTGTGTCACAGCCTGCAGGTCTGCCCCCTGGTCTCTCTGCAGCTCCAGTGCCCCCTCAGAGAACTCAGAGAAAGGTTTGGGTGGGAAGGGACCTTTCAAAGTCATCCAGTCCAACCCCCTGCAGGGAGCAGGGACATCCCCAGCTAGAGCAGGGTGCTCAGAGTTGTGTCCAACCTCCCCTGGGATGGTTCCAGGGATGGGGCAGCGACCACCTCTCTGGGCAGCCTGGGACAGGGGCTCACCCACCAAGGACTGACAGTTAGTTTCTAGGGCTGTTCCCAAAGGCTGATCTTTACCAACTACTCCAAGGAAAGAAGGCCAGAAAGGACCCAACCCCTTACTTCCAAACACATACAGAATCTGGAGTAAGAGCAGGCCTTCAGAAGACCACCTGACATCCCTCACACCACAGCTGTACAGTGTGGGTGTTCAGAATAAACCCCCCAATTCACCTTTCCCTTTTTCATACAGCTCACTGCATCCTTTTCCTTATCATCTGGCTCACCACTGAAGGAAAACATCACTTTGGGTTCCTGCCAAATCTTCCAGTTCCTCAGGAGAAGCCAGGCCTGCTTCTCTGCTAGGAACCTTCCTTCCTGCTGGACTGTAAAAGTGGGCACAGAATTATTTTCTTTGTTCCACCTTCTCTTCTACTTTGTACATAGAATCACAAAATCATTTCTGTTGGAAGAGACCCTTAAGGTCATTGAGTCCAACCATCCCCCAGCTCTGCCAGGTCCCCACTGCCCCGTGTCCCTCACCCCACATCTCCACAGCTTGGAAACCCCTCCAGGGGTGGGGACTCCACCACTGCCCTGGGCAGCCTGGGACAGCCCTGGGCAACCCTCCAGGGCAAGAAATTGTTCCTCAGGTCCAACCTCAGCCTCCTGTGGCACAGCTTGAGGCCATCTCCTCTCATTCCATCACTTGGGGACAAGAGTTCTCACACCCCCCCTGGCTCCAGGCTCCTGTCAGGAGCTGTGCAGAGCCAGAAGGTCTCCCCTGAGCCTCCTTTGCTCCAGGCTCAGCACCCCCAGCTCCCTCAGCTGCTCCTCCCCACACTTGGGCTCTAGACCCTTCCCTGCCTTCACTGCCCTTCTCTGCCCACACTCCAGCCCCTCAGCTTTGTCCAATGAGAACTGGTGTCACAGGCTCTGCTAAAGCCCAGGCAGACAACACCCACAGCCCTCCCCTCACCCACCAAGCTCACCCCATCACTGGCATTTCTGCCCAGTGGTTTCCCCTCCCAGTGTGGTGGTTCACATCAGTCTGTTTTGCATGCCCAGTTTTCTCTTTTTACTGTGTATCATAGTGGGACCTGCAGATGCAAACTGGGGGATGGGACCCCCTAAGCTGCATTAGCCATGATGGCAATTCCCAGCACAGGGGCTGACTGCACCTTTCAAATGCCCTACCTGAAGGAAAACATTGCTCTCCTTTGTGAAGGTCTGGGTGTGAATGCAGGTCATGGCTCTGAGGACAGAAAAATCCTGTAAATGAGAAGGAAACCTCAGCAGGTCCTCTCCTAAGGATAAAATCCCAAGAGGGGGGCCAGAGGTCACTGCAAGTGGGGCTACCTGGGTGGTGGATGAGAATGCAGAAACTGATGAGTTGATATCAAATGCTTCCAGGCACAGAACAGCACAAGAGTTCCTTCACAGCTCCTGCTCCAGCCTGAGCTCCAGAAGTACCCAGCACAGAACCAGTCCCAGCAAGGGCAAGAACAGCACTGCGTGGGGAGTGATCACACTAGGCACAGAAACCAGGAAGGAAAGTTCAGCTCAAGCCACATGTCAGCTCTGCTGATCTGCTTCATGGAGAGCTTACTTCATATTGCATGTGGAAACCAAGAGTCTGCTTTTGTTCCTCTCCTCTGGGGTCAGTCTTAACAGTGTGACCCCAGAACTCTGAACAGGGATGTTAAAGGACAGAAGGAAACTTCCTGGAAGCCACAGAATCGTTTGGGTTGGAAGAGACCTTCAGGATCATGGAGCCCAGCTGTTAACCAGCACTGCCAGGGAGGCTGCCAAGTTTTGCTGTCCACACAGACCCAGGGCTGGCACAGCCCACTGAGGTGTGTATGCAGCTAATATACACACAAAAGAAAGTAACCCCACTGAGTTAAAATGCTGTGGTCCCCTGTTGCCCCCTGCCCTTCCCACCCAGACACCAGGTGCAGAGGTTGAGCCTCCTCCTGTCCCTCTGATCAGCACTGTCCCCTGTGTGCTGCCCCTGGGACAGAGGGTGGAGGCTGGGAAAGATGAAGGCAAAGGACTGTGGGGAAGTGGGAGGTTAACAGCCAAGGCCAGAAGATGAGGGGGAAGGCAGGTGGATGGAAGGATGGTGAACAGCCTGTGGGGCTCATGGGTTGGCACTGCAAGAGGCAACAGCAGCGATCAGCAGGGCACAGGTCCTGGAGAGCCCAGGAAAGCCCAGCACATGGGCTGTGGCCAGGGCAGGTGGGCTGGGAACCAGCCCCAAACTCCTGCAGCTGGTGACAGAAGATGAGGGCCTCACCTGGCAGGGACAGCTCTGCCCTGCTTCTAATCTTCTCTCCACTGCCTCTGCAGTTTTTGGGAGCCATTTGTCATCTTCACTCATGCAGACTCATTCTTACCCTGGCAGTGACCCCACGGATCTCAGTCCAGATGTCAGCTGTGCAGACACAAACGTGTCACACAGAGCATGTCAAGGTGAGAGCTGACCCAGCAGCAACACTCAGGATAGATATTTGCCCCACAAAGGGTCTCCTGGGTAGAGGTTTTGTTGTCAAAGGCTGTGCTGGAACATGACCAAGGCTTTTGGGCTGGTTGGGACGAGCACTCTTGGAAAGAAAAACATCTGATTTACATGAAAATCTTTTTGCAAGAAGAGGGTGAGATGTGCTGCACGACAGAGGGGGGTTTGCCTCCTCCTGGGAAGCACGCCCCAGCAGAACACCACCCCCCTCCAAACCTACAGCCAGGCTTTTCTGCTGAGCCACCTATTAAAATGACACTAATTAAGTCTCACTACGAGTTCAGCCACTTCCCAAAGCTGCTCTCTCTTTACTAAGCAAACTTTTGACTTGCACATTAAAACAAGGATGGGTGAAAACAATCCTGACCAGTCCCTCCTGGATCATCTCCCCCTGTTTGTCCAGATGTTAACCCTGCCCCTTTTCCTCTCCTTACAGCCATCACCTTGCCCTGCACCCAGGGCCACCAGAGCCCTTCAGGGGTGACAGACACCCTGGATGGCAGGCTGGGACACAGCACAGAGCACCATTTATTTTGGTGCAATCTCAGAACACTAGAAAATGGCAAACCAGGGACCCAAACACTGCCCCTGGACTGCTCTCATTTGGGCAGGATATGAGCAAAGAGTTTTCCCTTTTCATTTGCACACTCAGCCTGGGGTTTGGGATTCTTAGTCATTCTCTTACAGAGGCACCAGGAAAAACATGTCACTCACCAAATCCTTCTGACTCACTGAGTCTGTTCAGTCCAAGGCTCCTCTGTCACACACACGACCGATCCCACTGCAGGCTTGTTCCATGGCACAGCCAAAAGCTCCTCTTTGATTAAGTCATGCCTGTGGCAACACTCCCATTGCAAGACTTGGCAAACTGCACCTCCTGATAAAATTAACATGATGGGACAGCAATCAGGACATGGTTACATTTCCAAACCAGAGAAAACAACATGCAGGTAAATATTTATGTTGCTGGATGCATTGTACAGCAAAGGCCAGGGTAGAATCACAGACTGGTTTGGGTGGGAAGGCACCTTACCGGGTCATTGAGTCCAACCCCCCTGTGCTGAGCAGGGACATCCCCAACTAGAGCAGGGTGCTCAGAGTTGTGTCCAACCTCCCCTGGGATGGTGCCAGGGATGGGGCAGCGACCACCTCTCTGGGCAGCCTGGGCCAGGGGCTCACCACCCTCAGTGTCAAACATTTCTTCCTTCCCTCTGGTCCAAATCTGCCTCTTTGTCTTTAAAACCATCATCCCTTGTCCTGTCACAACAGGTCCTGGTAAAAGTTCTGTCCCCAGCTTTCTGCCAGGCCCCTGGCAGCCCCCAGCAGGTCTCCCCAGCTGGAGCCTTCTCCTCTCAGCTGCCCCAGCCCAACTCTCTCCTGCTGGGCTCCCAGCAGAGGGGTACCCCCCCCGGGGCATTGCTGGGGCGCCTCTGGCCCCGCTCCAGCAGGTCCCTGGCTCTGCTGGGCCAGCACTGCAGGGGGGGCTCCCCAGAGGGGGCAGAGGGGCAGGATCCCCTCCCTGCCCTCAAACTCAGATCAGTAAGTAAGGCCTAAACTTCACCCCTACTTTTTTAAAAAGATCTGTGCAAAAAAGGCAAGTAGAGAACACCCATGATATCTGTCAGCATAAACTGAAATAAGCACTGAAAAGAGAACTGGGGAAAAAGATGTTGTAGTTGCTACAGTTTAGGCCACATCCTGATTTCACATCCTGATTTAATTCAGCACAAGTCTGAAACGATGCTGCTGAATCTGCTTTGCATCTGCCCAGGGGGCTGAGCAGTGGGCACCCGGGATGAGGTGGAATCTGATGTTAAATTAACAGGTAGGCTTAATAGCCCAGATGGAAGAATAACCCCCAAAACTACTTCTCCTTCCCTCACGTTGCATTTTAAGCAGACACAGGGGCTCTGGAACAGTTCCCCAGTGGCAGGAGAGCTCTGGGAGCACAGAGCCCTGCTGTTAAACCTTCCTGCTGGAGAGCAGGGGGCACGTGGTGCTCCCCATGCTTGCTGTGACCCCCCCTCCAGCTGACACACAGCCACTCACTCTTCTTCCTGGTCACGTTTTCAAACGAGTCAAGAAGCATCTAGGAACAAGAACCTAAAAATCTACAAAGAGTTACTTAGATCTGTTTATTCCCCCAGAAATAGAGAAGCTTTCACAAATGCTTCAAGGACCATTTTACCTTTTTTGGTTTTCATTCTGAAATGACAACGCCAGGTCCTGTACAACTGACCCCCTCCTGTACCAATACCCCAACTTAGCCAACACATAATCACAGAAGAAAAGCTCCAACATCAAGTGGTACCAGAGACAACTAAGGCCATGATACAGAACCCCAGCATGGTGGGGCTGGAAGGGACCTCTGGAGACCATCTTGTCCATCCCCCCTGCTCCAGCAGCTCACCCACAGCAGGGTATACACACTACTGCTTTCTGCCAAAGCTGCTTTCTCACCCTGCAGGTAGGCACACATTCAAGATCTGATGTCCTCAAACCCATCCTAGCATCACTGCATCACCTAGCTGCAATGTCCCTGCTCCCTGCAGGGGGTTGGACGAGATGACCCCAAAGGTCCCTTCCAACCCAAACCAGTCTGTGACTCTGTCCCTGAGTGAAGCAAGCCCCTGAAGTCTGAAAGCAGAAATCTCCCACCAAGCTCCTCCCCTAGCATGTTCCCCGGGACAGCTGGAGCCTGTAGGAGAGCTCTGAGCTATGCAGACTGCTCACAGAGCCAAACCAAGACCTCTTCTCCCCTGTGTGTTCAGCACTTCTCTCCTCCCACCAGCTTAGTGGTTGGAGTATTTACAGTGACCACGGAAGATCTTGTTTCAGACCCTCAAACCGGCCTTTAACCCAGGGTCTGTCCCCTGTGCAGCAGGCTGTTGGGTAAGTCTCTGTTAGGTAAGCTGTTTAAATAACTTTATATAGCTTTGTATAAATAACTACACATCCCGTAAAGCAAAGATAGGAGCCACGCTCAGCAGCGAGGCAGCTGAGTGAGAGAGGAAGTTGTTCTCCCTCTTGGACTTGATAAATATTTAGTTACAGGAGCCTGGAGGAGATCTCTGACAGAGCACACAGGAATCCAGGAGCTGGAACGTTCCCCTGGGATGTGTGTCACTTGGTGACTAAGCAGCATGTGCTTCCTCCAGCTACTGGCCGGCATCACCTCTGAATGACTCGCCAGATTTAAAGATCACAGCTTTAAAAAAAAAAAAAGTTTCCAGTGTGGTGAGGAAAGAGCTCCAGGAGAGGATGATGACAGAGAGAGTAAGATTACAACCCTCGAGGGCCTTAAGGAGGACTGGAACGATGCTGGTGATACTGGAAATGACAGCTGTTCAGCTCAGCCTCCTGCCTGCACAGCCAGTGCTTGGGAGAGCAGCACTCCTTGCACAGGAGGGTCTGAAGGCCAGGGCAGGACGAGCTGCCTGCTCACCTGAGGGACCTGATGGGCCAAAACGAAACTGAGCAAACACAGCAGGCTGAAGACAAGAACGTGTCTCTTTAACAGTCACAACAAACATGTGAAACTGAGTCCTCGACAAAGAGTTAATCAAGTGTTGGGGGGAAAGCTTCAAAAATGAAACTCCCCAGAATCTCAGTGTCTACGTTCAAGCAGAGGAAACCAGCAAGATCACAGAATCAGTGAGGCTGGAAGAGACCTGTAACATCATCAAGTCCAACCATCCCCCAGCCCTGCCAGGTCCCCACTGCCCCGTGTCCCTCACCCCACATCTCCATGGCTTGGAAACCCCTCCAGGGGTGGGGACTCCACCACTGCCCTGGGCAGCCTGAAAACACCAAATTTCTAACAACTACCTTATTTTTCCTTTCTTCTCCCCTGCTATGTTGGATATAAACTCCTGAAACAGTGAATTTCTCTTCTGGAAAATACCAAAATCAGTTTTGCCCAGTTTTGGTTCTTCTGAATCCCAGCCTCTTCAGGACGCTCTCCAGGCCGCAGATGCAGGAGAAGATGGCGTGCTGCACAAAGGCCTGTTTGACCCAGACCTCTGGACCACGGATTTTTATCAAATGACCCGTGGGTGAGTGGTCACAAGGCATCTGAAATGGCACTAAGAGCAACGTAAACAGCTTTCTGTAAGCAAACAGATGTGGATACAAATAAACACTCTGGGCAGGGGGATGACAACAGTTAGCAGTCTGGCTGCACAGGGGGAAAGCACGGCAGCAGCAGGGGACAGGGTCCCACCAGGAGGACCTGACGTGCCTCAGCACCCCCTGAGCTGTTCTCCCCCGTGGGGTGGGTGGGCAGGAGCTGTGTCCACGCTGTCAGGTCTCCTGCTCAGCAGCAGGGAGACCAGGACATGGGGCAAGAGCATGGCTGCCTGTCCTCACTCCTTAGAGCAGATCCAGCCCGAGCCTCCCCTGGCTGGCGCTGGGGCTGGGGCCAGGCCCGACTGCCCGGGCAAACAGAGGCCATCTGCAGAGCCAGACTTTGCCCCGCAGCCAACGCGGGGGCGAGCGGCACCACGACCAGGTCACCGGGCCCAAAATACCTCTGAAATTGCACAACGGTGCTTCCTAAGGGGACAGCCAGAAACCTGCTGCTCCGGGGAGCAGCGACCCTGGCAGCGGAGGAGGAACTGCAGAGCCAGGCCGGGGTCACTCCAGCAGGGCAGGGCCCCGAGGGAGGGCCGGGCCGGACACCCCCCAGGGTGCTGCGGGAGCACAGCGTGTGGCTGCCCCGGCTTAGCAAGAGGAGACAGACTGATTTAGCACTTTTTTGAAAGCCTTTTCCCTGGAGGCCCATGCCAGCCCCCCTCTAGCCTCCCAGCACACACAGCAGCTCACCCACAGAACTCTGAGCCAAGCAACTCCAACGTGCCGCCTTTACCCACACCTCCCACTCCCAGGCTCCTCCACAAAACACTTCTCACAGAAGTTAATTATATTCAGCAAAAAATTCTCCCTTTTTATCCTCTCTTCCTACCTTTCTTACTTTTTTTCTTTTTCCCCTAAATGGTGAAATAAAAGCTCCTGAAGGAAGTACTCCCCTGCTGTGGACGGGTGCCTGGTCATTACAGCCTTATCGGGACACTTCAGCACGGAGCTCCCACATCTGTCTGTGAAGGCATTCTGTTAATTACAGAAAAAGGGAGTGATTCTGAACAAAGCTGAACTTGGCAGCTACTTCACTGCCTCGGTAGCAGATACTGCAACAGCTGCTTTATAATGAAGCTCCAGAAGCATCTCAGTGCTATCACTGAGGGGTGAAGCTACACAGAGCAAGGCAAGAGTACAGCTAACTCCAAGGTCTCCCCACGGGTAGAGAAAACACAAGAAACCAATCTTCCTGCTTCAAAAGATGAAAAGCATGAGCAATTATTTCACTGATATCAAAGCTAAACTCATGGTTTAGCTATCAGATTGGGAACAGGTTGAAATTCCAGGACACAAGGTCGTATCGCTCATAACCACGAGTGAAGAAGCACTAATTAATGAATTGTTCTCACTGCACAGCAGATTTCAAGGGTCCTCTTTCCATGTCCACGGATCAGCTGATGTTGGAAAGCCAACTGACCAGTGACAGTTGCAGCAAAATCCAAAGAGCTTTTTTTCCAAAGACACGCTCTTGCCAAGCTTGTGCCATGCCTGATGCGTGCTTCTGATCTTTTATAAATCACTTGGTGCCTTCAGTCATTTCGTGCCTCTTATTTTTTATGAAAACTAAATCACTTGGCACCATTAGTCGTTTTGGTGCAGACCAGGAGGAGCTGAAGAGCAGCTGGACAGAAATGTGAGCTCTCCAGATCTACAGGACAGACCGAGGTTATCGCCTCAGATGCTGTAAAAGATGAATGGACAATCTGACCCCATCCAAACTCAAAGGTCAGGGAAGGCCAGGTGAAGATAAAGAAAAAAATGGAAAAAATCTCAGCAATCACTTAGCTTTGGTATTTCAGCAGCAGAGAAACTTGTAGTGAGGTTAGAAGAAGCCTCCATGCCTCTGACAAACAACCTGATACTGAAACACCCCAAAAAAACCCCAACAATGCCCCAAACTGTGAAATACAATATCACTTCACACTCCAAGTCATTCTTTTCATGTTACAGTATAAATGGCAGTAAGGACTGTGCTGCTTATAGCTCAGATGTTCTTCAAACAAATAATGGCAAGAGGGAAATAGTAGCAAGGGGGGCAAAGGGGGAAGAAGGTGGGGAGGCAAGGGAGAAAAAAGGGGTGAAGAGGGGAAAAAAAAGAGGGGGAAGAGGGAAACAAAGGGGGAAACAAGGGGATGGAAGCTATTTTTCCACCCTACCACTAACCTAGAGACCTACTGAGCTATATAAACAAGGGGCATGGAGAGGGGGAGAAGCAATTTCTTTCCCAGATCCAAAAAATTCACCACAATTATCTTTATGGACCCACTTACATCCATCTCTGCAGAATTTTACTGCTTCAAAACAGCGGTCATGGTAGTGTTGGACTTGATGATCTTAGAGGTCTTTGCCAACCCTAATGGTTGTATGATTAGCAATGTTCATGCTTTCACACCAAGACTATAGAGACTTTAATTGCATTCCTATGAAATAAAGCAAGGAAGAGTCCAGCACTGTAAGGGAGCAGCAGTTTTCTCTCAGTGTTTTATCTCCACAGCACTGAACAAGCTTTATTTAAACTTCTGCCTTTCACAAAATGCTGTGCAGCACGGTCTCATTTAACACCCTTACTGGGAGGGAAGGACAGCTGTCAAGAGTTTTAACCTTTACATGACACAAAGCTATTCCACTCCTAAAAACTAAACAGTCTGAGCAGTTGTGATGACACTTGCTACCACCAGATTAATCACCCAGCAATGAGCAGTCTCTTATGGAATCCCTATCTTCATTGCTCTCAAATATGTGGTTCAATGTCTGTGTTAAAGAATCAGATAAAAACTCCAGTTTGAAAGGGGAAACTGATAAAAGAACAGGGGGGCTGAATTTACTGCAGCATTTCCCACTTCTGTAAGTGGAACTTGCACAGATTGTACATTAGGCAGTTTCTCTCCTGGCAGAGTGGTGAGGTGTTGGCCCAGGCTGCCCAGAGAGGTGGGGGAATCCTCATCCCTGAAGGGGTTCAGAAAATGTGTGGATGTGGTACTTCAGGACACGGTTTAGTGGTCATGGCAGTGTTGGGTTGATGACCTTAGAGATCTTTTCCAACCTTCATGACTCTACGATTGTATAAACTCCCCTTTTTCCCCAAAACCTTCTGAACTCTCAGTGAGGGTCAGCACTTAGCGCCACTCTGGCCCTAGGTTTTGGGGTTGTACACCCCACGTGCAGTGTCTGCTCACACCCCTGCTGACTGCACGGCTCCTTACTCTGGGAGGAGGAACCAGATGCCCCAGAAGCAGCTCCTGCTCCACTGCCCTCCCGAGCAGCTCCGCTCGTGGCAGCACGGTGCTGAGGTGGCACTGGTGGCACTGCCATGTCCCCTGTCCCAGCGTGACTCGGGCACGTCCCGCTGGCCCTGCCCAGGCAGAGGTTCAGGATCTGGCAGCACGGGGCTCCTGGGTGCCCTGTGCCCACCAGTGCCCCACGGGCACACCCGGGTTAGCTGGCACCGACCTGGCACCAGCTGCCCCCCCCCACACACAGTGCCAACCAGCTCTCGGTTAGAGGGTCAGAAAATAAACCCGGGATTTCAGAGCCCTTCAGCGTTTCCCTTGCACATCTGAGGCTGCAAGGGGAAGCCACTGAGCCTCACAGGGACATGGGTCAGGGCTGGGGACGCTGGGCAGGACTCCCTCGGGTGCTGGGACTGCAGCACACCTCCAAGGCACTGCAACTCTTGTCAGCCATCTGCCCACAGACCCGTGAGGCTGCTCACAGGTACCAGGGACACCCGGCGCCCTGAGGAGCTGCAACAGTCCAGCACAAAGACTGGGACTCACTCCAGCCTGCTGTGGCCTCCTGTGGCACTGGCCAGGACTAACCTGCTAATAACACAGCTCCTCACCTGAGGCTTCTCTCCTCCAGCTCTGCCAGTCCTCAGCCATCTGACCATCCTGGCCAGGCTGTTCACATCCAGGCGAGTCCATTCCAGCTCCTCAGGAGACTAAGGGCCCTGCTCAGCCTGGCCAGGGTTTGTCATAAGAGGTACAGGGGTGGGGCACGGATAGCAGATCCCAGTACCTGCTGGAGTGAGGATGGTAGCTCCTGCCACACATCTTAACTGCAAAGGACTGAGTTAAAACACAGGGCTTTGAGCAACCTGCTCTAGTGGGAGATGCCCCTGCCCACAGCAGGGGGTTGGAACTATTTGACCTTTAAGGTCCCTTCCCACCCAAAACTTTCTATGACAACTCTAGGATAGAATTCACAGCAGTGTAAAGCCTTAGGCTGGCTCCCTTCCTAAGGATGCACAGTTCATTCATCTAGATTAACTTCTTCTTTAAGTGTCCCCCTTCTTATCAAGACAAGCAATCTCCACACCAAGTTTGGGCTGCTAATGTACTCACCTTATACTGAGGATCCCAGCTCAGCTACTTGTATCTTCAGTGTCTCCTGCAGCCATTATCACAATTCCCTGAGATGCCAGGGCAGTTATCTCCCACTCCTCTGCAGGAACAATGTGCCTCTGCCTATCAGGACAAAGAACAATTAACTGTGACACTTAGCTTATCACCTAAATAATTGTGCAGGCCCCAGGGCACTCAGGAAGTGCTGAGAACGTCCCCATCATTTTTGGCATTTGAGAAGTCTCTGTTTAAAGAATCCGGAAGATCAAAATCCTGAAGACTACTACAAGAATATTTAGGTGAAGGACCATCTGAGCACTTACACTCAAAAATCATGCAAATGCCCAAATCTTACAAAGAATCATGGAATAGTTTTGGTTTGAAGAGACCTTAAAGATAATCCAGTCCAAGCATGTCTCTGAGAACTGCCAGGTCCCCACTGCCCCGTGTCCCTCACACCACATCTCCATGGCTTGGAAACCCCTCCAGGGGTGGGGACTCCACCACTGCCCTGGGCAGCCTGGCACAGCCCTGGGCAACCCTTTTTTGGGGAAGAAATTGTTCCTCAGCTCCAAACTAAACCTCCCCTGGTGCAACTTGAAGCTGTTTCCTCTTGGCCTATTGCTTGTTCCTTGGAAGAAGAGCCCAACCCTCACCTGGCTCCAACCTCCTGTCTTGGCCCTTCACCAACACAAGCCTAGTTTCACATGCAGGAGGAGCACACTGGGTAGGGAGCAGAGAGCCCTGGGCAGGCTCCAAAACTCCAGCACTGCTGAACACAGACAGCACACCCTCCTGCAAACCTGCAGCACCTGGGGTTTAAAATCAAGCACCTGACTTATTTTCCCTGGTACAGGAGTCCTGGGGGTGAGAGAGCAGAAGCCCCCATCCAGTGGCTGCCATCCTCCCCCAAAACCCAACAAAACCTTGATGAAATTCATTGCTTTTGTGTCTCTCCCACCCTTGGGTGGGCCACACCGAGGTTCAGTGGTCTCCCCTGGTGCCCTGGGTCCCAGACCATCACAGCTCTCCCTGGGGGGACCAGGGCCTGGGGCCACCTCTGGGACTTGGAGAAAAGCAGCCAGCACCCACTGCCTGGCACCTTAAACACCTCACAGGCCTTTCTCAGCAGTGAAAACTTCACTCTTCCTTAGTCATCAAACACCCTCCTGATGGCTCCACCCAGGTGAAAGGATCCACTCAGGGATCACCTCCAGGACAGAGCCAGGAGTCTGATTTGGCAAACTGCTCCCTTGGGCTGGGCCTCCCAAGCAGGCACTGGAACTTTTCAGCTGAGAACTACGGATGTGAATGCTCAGGAGAGAAAACAACACGAGCAGCTTGTTTGTACATCCCCTGGGTGAAGCTGCCCAGTCCTGCTGTAAACTGGGTCACTCAAACCCTCTGTAACACGGGACAGCAACAGGATCACAGAACCAGAGAGTCATCAAGGTTAGAAAGGAACTCTAAGAGCATCAAGTCCAACTGTCAACCCAATACTACCATGACCACTAAACCACGTCCTGAACTGCCATGTCCACATGTTTTTTTAACCCCTGCAGGGCTGGGGACTCCAGCACCTCCCTGGCCAGCCGGGGCCAAGGTCTCACCACTCTGTCAGGAGAGAAATTCTTCCTGATAACCAAGCAAATCCTCCCCTGGAGCAACTTCAGCCCATTGCCTCTTGTCCTGTCCCTTGTCCCTTGGGAGCAGAGCCCGACCCCCCCCTGGCTCCAGGCTCCTGTCAGGAGCTGTGCAGAGCCAGAAGGTCTCCCCTGAGCCTCCTTGGCTCCAGGCTCAGCACCCCCAGCTCCCTCAGCGGCTCCTCCCCACACTTGGGCTCTAGACCCTTCCCCACCTATGCTGCTCTTCTCTGGCTATGCTCCAGCCCCTCAAGGTCTGTCTTGTCCTGTGGTGCTCAAAACTGACCCCACTGCTCAAGCTGTGCCCTCCCCAGTGCTGAGTCCAGGGATATTCTGTTTGCACTTAAACTGGTGAAAATTACAGCTAATGCAGAACACTGTAAGCCTTCATTTTAAATTATAAAACACCAAAGAGGAATAAATCACAGCAGCAAAAATACCAAAGCAGCACAAAGCTGAGATGCTGGCAGTGAGGCTCCCAGCCCACCCTGAGCAGGAGTAGCACAGCCAGCAGCGAGAGCTCCTCTCAGTTCAGCCTACAGAGCTGAGTTGTGGCCTGCCAAAAACCCAGCTGGTTTTTACCCACTCCAGCCTCTTCCATCTTGGTTGAACAGGAGGTTATGTCTCTGAGCAGGTTTTTCTGTACCTGTTTCCTGTAATAAATGTCCTCCCCGTTTCCAGGCTGCCAGCAAGGCACGGGAGAACTGCAGTCCCACGGGCACCATCCCACACAGGAACCTGCCACCCTGACAGGGAATGGCCTTTAGCAGGAACTTCCCATTTCCCAAAGCATTCAGAGGTGGTTCCACCACTTCCTCACTCCACAGGCATAACAAACACTCCAAGTGAGGGGTTTGCTTATGAAGGAGACTGATGATGCTATTTATTGTCACAGCAAATAACACTTGGTGTGACCAGCAGCAGAGTGTTTTGAGTGTTTTGCTCACTACAGTTGTGGGTTTTGTCCTTCTGCAAGTCAAATGTAACCTTGTCTTGTAAGGACAGACATGACTTCAGAGACAGTGCTTCTGAAATATAAGTTTTAAAAAACAAACCAAACTTCTAGTGTACACTCAACCAAGCAAATACTCAGCTGGCCATTCAGTTTCTTTGTTTAGACTACACCAAACAGAATAAAAGTGCCTAGATACCGTTATTAAGACTTGGTTCATTTCAAATTAACATTCTGCACCGAAAAAAATATCTGTTATCAAGGGTAGACATCTCCTGGGCTCTGTTTTTGTTGCTTTATGCAGTGACTCTTGTACAGTTAGACATAGTTTGCTGATGCAAAACCTGAAGTGGAGCTAGACATTAGCTAGACAAGGTCAGCCAAGGGAGGTCACCTCTCTGCAAACCTCCTGCCCTGGCCCCAGCAAGCACCAACCCACCCGTGGCAAAGCAGGTCAGGCCCCCCACAGTCAGCCCCTGGCTGATGAAAATGACCACTCACCTAATGGGAAGGAATCCATGAGGCCTGTTCCTTGTCAAGCTTGTGCTTTTAAGTTAAAACCCAAACGTGAACGCTAATTACTTCAAGCAAGATTAAACCTATAACTCACTTCTTTTTATTTTTAATGTTACCCAGTGGTCTGACTTCAAACTATGGGGGAGTGATTGTACATCAGTGCAGGTTCCACAGGCGACTCGCCGGAGGGGCTGCACAGCTCGTGGTCTCACAGCACAGCTCATGGTCTCAGAGCACAGCTCATGGTCTCACAGCACAGCTCGGGGTCTCACAGCACAGCTCGGGGTCTCAGAGCACAGCTCGGGGTCTCACAGCACAGCTCGGGGTCTCAGAGCACAGCTCGGGGTCTCAGAGCACAGCTCGTGGTCTCACAGCACAGCTCGGGGTCTCACAGCACAGCTCGGGGTCTCACAGCACAGCTCGGGGTCTCACAGCACAGCTCGGGGTCTCAGAGCACAGCTCGTGGTCTCACAGCACAGCTCATGGTCTCAGAGCACAGCTCATGGTCTCACAGCACAGCTCGTGGTCTCACAGCACAGCTCGGGGTCTCAGAGCACAGCTCGGGGTCTCAGAGCACGGCTACATCACGTAGGAAGTCTCTGCATTGTCTTAGGACCACAGCTGATATCACTGTAGGTACTCAGCTTGCCCCTACAGTAATCAAAACATTCTATCTGTATGGAAATAAAGCGGCTCCAGCGAGGCACAGACGCAGGGGAGGACCGTGAGGTGGTGAGGGAGCACAAGGAGGAGTTGAAGGAGGCCCCAGAGGGACTCACACCTGCTGGAGAAGCCCCTGCTGCCCTTGGCCAGTGGGTCTGGAAACACCCACGGCACACACAGCTCACCAGCAGGATCCCCACCAGGGATGGGAACGTCACCTCAGTCACACTGGAGTCCACGCCGAGAACCCAAAGCTCACAGAGCTGATGCTACACCAGGCAGGAGCTGGAGTGATTCTACCCCAGGAACTCCTGGGGCTTTTGTCCTCATCTGATCTTCAATACCCACAAGAACACCCATCTAAAAATTAAAAAAAAAGAGTGAGAAGTATATTCAAGATGCAGAAATTCTGAAATGCTGGGATTTTCTCCATGACTTTGCTTTACCCCTTCTGCCCTTGCACTAAGGTGCCAAAGAGAGCTCCAGCTATGTGAGCACAGCAGGGTGGCATCATTTATTCAGATTTCCAAATGGGTTTTGACAAGGTTCCATGCAAGGAGCTACTGGACAAACTAGGAAGATGCTAGGAGAGAAAGGCAAAGGATTGTCACAGATTAAACATTCTGGAGCAAGATCCTTTTTGAAGTAACAAGTTATGTGTCTGGAACAAGGCCAGGCTGGACAGGGCTTTGAGCAGCCTGGCCTAGTGGGAGCTGTCCCTGCCCATGGGGTTGGAACTAGATGATTTTTTAAAGTTCTTTCCAACCTGAACTGTTCTATGAACAACCAACTCTTGCTGGCTGGAGGGAGAGAATCAAAGTGTAAGATTAAATGGCTGGGGTTTTATTGCAACAAAAGGAGAACAGCAGGGTGCTCCTGGGTCTTCTACCCAGCCCGGTGATCTTCAGTACATCTACCAGTGACAGAGGGAGAAATAGGGACAGGCAAAGAACAGAGAGGTGCCAGAGTCCCCAGCTGTCAAAGACTGATGGGGAACAGGGAGGTTGGTGAGTAACTGCAGTGACTTCTGTGACAGGAATGAGCAATGCAATGGCAACAGGAGTCCAGCACTCAGGTGGATATGAGACTGCACACCAGAGAAACTTCAAACAGGCTCCACAACCTCCAAAGCTGGCAGAGCCCTGTGCTCAGTGTGTAGCAGCAGCCAAAGATAAAGCCTCACATGCTGGATTCCAGAGGAAGTAGGTTGGGGAGTGATATCAAACACATATATATTCTAATCAGAGGCATAACCTTGTTCAGAACTTTACCTGCAGCCTAAGTCACCTTTCCTGACAACTGGCATGTTGTAGGGCTAAACAGGCTTGGGGGAGAACCAAGGCAACCATCAAAAAATTCTCACAGGAAAAGTGATTGAGAAGAGTGAAAAAATTTATCTCAGAAAGCAGACATGACAGAGAATGTAAAATAGTGCCTAGTACTGAGAAGGTAAAAGGCAGCAACTTCTGCTTTCATTGTCTCGAAGCACAACAGGATATTCAAGAAAAAAATAGAGAAAAAAATAAAAATCAAAATCACTGCATTTTTGTGTAATTCACAGCTCCACATGCTACTCTGCCTCTGCCAGGACCAAATTTTAATGCTGTAGAGATATAAAACTTTTACACCACTATAAAGACCATCAGCTACCTCAGTGCAAAACCTGAAGTTGCATCAAACTCTGGCCCCAGTGCTGGTATCAAAGGATGGCAGCTCGGACGGGACCTCTGGGGGAGGACAGGACCTCCTGCCTGCCCTCCCAACCTCCTGCCTGCCCTCCCAGCCTCCTGCCTGCCCTCCCGACCTCCTGCCTGCCCTCCCAGCCTCCTGCCTGCCCTCCCAGCCTCTCCTGCTCCCTGGCACACCCGAGCCTGGCCACCGCC
>NW_008621643.1:0-1262 GCF_000691845.1 Merops nubicus | reverse complement strand
CCCAGCTCTCTGTGACATGGCTGTATCCCCAGTGCCAGGGCTGTGACCTGTGCCCACTCAGCTCTCTTCTGAATTCATTCTCTCACAAACACTGCAATGGCACCTGAGCATCCCGTGAAGATCAGTGGGTCTATTTCCATGACATCCTGTGAAGTGTGTGTGTGGGAAATTGAATACTGTCTAGTCTGCAAATGGGAATCTAGAACAAATGGACTATGATAACAAACATCCCCAAGCCTGAGGTGCCTACATCCTGATTTTCCAGGCACTTCTTTAAGACTATCTATGCCCAAACCATAGCCTTGGAGAGTTTAGTAGTTATAGAATCACAGAATGGTTTGGGAGGGACCTTTCAAGGTCACCTGGTCCAACACCCAGCCCTGAGCAGGGACATCACCAGCTAGACCAGGGTCACGCTCCCTTGGGATGGTTCCAGGGATGGGGCAGTGACCACCTCTCTGGGCAGCCTGGGACAGGGGCTCACCACCCTCAGTGTCAAACATTTCTCCCTCCTCTCCAGTCTAAATCTCTCCTTTTTCAGTTTCAAACCATCCCCCTTGTCCTGTCCCAGCAGGCCCTGCTCAAAAGCCTGTCCCCTCTTCCTGACAGCCCCGTCAGTGCTGTGAGCCAGGTGAAGGCAGCCCCAGCACCCCAAAGCAAGGTGCCTGTGCAGCGAGAAACACGCGGTGGGTCGTGCGAGGTGCCCCGTGGCACTGACAGGACAGAACACCCTGTGCACCACCACGGACACGGCACGCCCAGCGGGCACCCGCCACGGGGCACTTCAACACCCAGCCCCTCCAGCAGCACTGCTCCCCTCTCGAGCTGTACAAACACTGGAGCGTGTCTGTGGAGATGGGTCCAGGCAGAGCAGGACTTGCTCTGACTGCGCCGGGCTGCCCAGACCTGCTGGCATGGAGGGATCTGGGTGCACGTGTGTGCTCCCCTCACCCCGGGGGTGCCAGAGCTGTGCTGTGTGCCCCGCCGGGAGGCACAGGCTGCTGACACAGCGCCGGCAGACCAAGGAAGATGAAGAATGCAGCCTTGCCAGCATCAGAAGAGAAGCTGCAGACGGTTACGTGTTGTCCTCTGTACCCTCTACCTCTGCCTGAAAGCAGCAGCTAAAACCAACACGTCAGCCATGGGCCACCACCAGGCTGCTGCATTCCCTGTAAAATGGAGCTGCTCTCTTCCTTAGATTTTGAGCTGAACCTGAGGGGAAACTTTGCCCAAGTCTGGCCCAGGTTGCCCAGAGAGGCTGT
>NW_008621642.1:0-12288 GCF_000691845.1 Merops nubicus | reverse complement strand
CTGCGCACTCCCGACTGCAGCCAGCCGGCTCCCGCTGCCGGCCCTGGCAACATCTGGGCTTGCCTTTTCCAGTAGCTCCGATCTCCTGCCTTCAGTGCTTCAAAGCACCAAATTACCCACTGAAAACTGTTGCTTTGACACTCTGATCCCTCTAACTCCAGTTCCAGTCTGAGACACTTCACTTGTAATTAATTCTCTGCTGCTTTCTGCTGTTCCACTTCTTGCCACAGTTCATTTGCTTCCTAGCTCCAGAAATTAGTCCTATTGCAAACTCAGATTTTGTGGTGGGGTTTTTTTTGGGGAGTGGGGTGTGTTTGTGGGTGGTTTTTTTTTTTTGGGCCTCAAACACTGGGCAAGAAACCCCTTGGGTTTTGAGAAACTGCTTTGCTTTTTCTCTGTGCCTTGCCAGAGCAGTAGCCTGCTTTTTCCTGGGGCTTTGAGCTGATGATTTTCTTGTGCTTCCTACCCACTGTTTATACATGAGTTAGTTTCCTCCATTACGGTTTGATAAATTACACGCTACCAGGGTGAAAGGATCATTCTGTACCTCTGAGCATTTCCTGCACTGGAAAAGAATATCATGTCAGAAGTCTGCAAGAAAACCAGCAGCAACAGGCAGCTTCTTCTCTGTGGTAGAGTGCAGCATAGGGGGCTGGGTTTGCTTTATAAAAACTACATCTGTCTGTCTGGAAATCTTTCTCTGTAGCTGTAAAGGCTGGCATCAACTCTAGGGGCCATTTTCTGGAGCTTTGTAAGGCTGTATCAATTGGGACTAGGAGTAAACTGTACCATTAAAAATGAAGCCCAACACACGTAGCAGCAGCAATCCCAGCACGGGCTGCAGGCCAGATTTGGCAGCAGCATTTTCAGTATGGGCGTTTTACTGTGTATGCCAAAGGAGTTCATCATTATTAGGTTGTCCTCTAGTGGACCAGCAGCAGACAGAAATCTGGAGCTTGCTTTGCCCAGGCATTGTAGCTCTAGCTCTTAAGAACATGAGACAGGCTGGGGCTGATTTGTCTGCTATGCTGTGAGGTTTTTGCAGAGTTGCCTCTGTCAGTGATTTGCCCAAGAGATTTTTTGCTGGCAGCCATTCATGGTATATAAGACAGTTTTGAACCTGCATAGCTTGCAAAAAGAGTGGAGTTTCTCAGTCAGGTAGTATTTCCTTAAAAGTCCCTTTTCTCCCCTCTTCGTATCCCGGGCAAGTGTTAGTGTTCATCTGTCTGGGGTTAGTGCTGCCAAGCAAGCCACAGTTTGTGAGCTGGGATGACAGAGCTAAGGCAGGAGAGCTACTGTGAACAGCGTGCTGTCCTCTGCAGAGAGTGCCTACGTGTAATTTTGCTTAATCCAGGCTTGAAGTACAGAGTATGAGTATTTGCATGGGAAACTGGTGGGCAGTTGCTATTCCAAACACTTTTCTCTGCGTAGACAGCTCTTACTCACTTTCCCTGGAGGGGAGCAGAGCTATCTTATAGCTTTCAAAGAAAGAACCTGACATTTAAATTTAGCAGCTTCCAAAGCACAGCATTATTTTTAATTTACAATCTCAAATATTGCTGTTCAGTTAGAAACCTCCTTGCATTTGAGGAAGCTGCAATTCCTTCTCCTCGGCTGTAGGGGCATAACAAACCGGGGCCACCCCATCCCTGATGCACATGTGTCACAGCTGCAGTGCCAGAGCTGTGCTCAGCACTCGAGATTGACCTCACCAGCACGGCTATGTGAGGCTTTTATATTCGGATTTTGACAAGGTTTGGTTCTCCCTTTTTGCTGTGTCAATCTGTGGAAGTTCTTGTACCGAGCTGCAGGGGTAGAAAGGATTGGAATGTTAACTGCAGCAACTGGTGGTGCCCAGCCTGGCTGTGCGCAGGGCTCGCCACCGCCAGCAGCAGCATGCACAGTAATCGGCTCGTTATCTGGCTGAACACTTGAAGACAGCAGCTCTGAAGGACTAGTTCTGTGAGTGCTCATCTACTGGAAACTGCAGCAGGGATGAGCTCTCGAGGGACCCTGGGATATAGCCGAGGAGTTTTACTAACCACTCTATGTAATTACAAGGAAGATCGAGGCATTAACCCCTTGAAAACTCATCTTAAAAGAGAGAGATAGTAATTAACATTTAAGCAGGAAACTACCATCTCAACAGTCTAATGATGTAGATAAAGGTGTGGAAATTGAGTTCAGCCTTTTAACATAAAAGAAAAAAAGAATTATTTCTTCTTACCAACTTGGCATCACCACTACCCTTTAGCCCATCCCGTCTGCAGCAATCCCTGTTTTGAAGATTAGTATCTTTCTTCATAAGCTGCTGTTAGGCAAATTCTATGACTAGGGAATGCATCTGGCTGGTCTAACAGCGGTTTAACCCTGAAAGGCTCCTGAGTTTCAGTAATGAGTTCTATTTCCTGCATCTGTCCCAGCTGGAGATCCTGTCTTACGCAACACGAGTAGAACCACAGCATCCCGTGGGACAGAACTCAGCGCTGGCTTCTGCTACCACGCTACTGAAACCATTTCCCCAGCTCATTTCTCCAAATATTTTCCTATTAAATAGACACTTTCTCAGTTGTTAAGTGCTTATTTAGCACCTAGCTACTGCTCCGATTTGCACTCTGGAGAGACAAACCTTCACTAAGAGCCAAGTTGCAAATCCACCCCTCAAACTCCCTCGCTTCCTTATTCACAGCTCCAGACTTAGAGAATTGGCCTCTGCATTTTTATTGCTTAGCACTTTGTCTTTGTTTATATTGATCAAATAGCCTAATGGGTGAAGTTTCACCCTTGCAGTGGCCTTAGGGGAAGGGATGATTTCATTCAGGATGTGTTAGACATGGTGCATCAACCCTCCGTACTGGCTGGGTACCTAAATATCTTGTCTCTGTCTGAAAACACCAGTCTCACCCTTTTCAAAGTAAAGTACTTTCCAACTACCGATTCATTTTGTTTCCATTGAATCTGCAAAGTGAGTCTTTGCTATCACTTCTCATCTACAGGAAAGGAAAACATCATGTGGCAAAGTTAAATAATTTCCCTAAAGCTATGTTCTGAGCTTGAGGTAAAAAATTGACAGTAATGCTCTCTATGAGAGCTCTGGCTTAGGCAGCATCTTATCCATCTTCCTGCAATGATTATCCCAGCACAACTGTTCATATCGGCACAGAGCGATGTGTGCTGAATGTAATCATTTGGTTAAGGAAAAAAGCCCCAACACAGAAAAACTAAAGGTTTGAAGGAGCGGCTTTGTCAAGACAACTTGATGGTGATTCAGACCTTGCTGTCATCAACCTAGATGTGTGCTGCATATATGGTGGGGTTGAGTGGAAGCTGCTGTCATGTCTTGATGCGTGAGACGAGTCAGATCAGTGCTACCACGTGAGCTGGGACTGCCCTGAGATGGTGTTGATGAACATGGAGCTGTGGCCTGAGATGAAGCCACAAGCAAACCCCTATTTTCCAAACTCCCAGATCCTGCTTTCTCCTGTGTGTGTCTCCAGCGAATGCAGCAGGGTGAATCTCCTTTCTCAGCTGCTCAATAGTCACACATGGCTTTACAGGAACACTTAGCTAAATAGTCATCTAAACTCTCTTGTTATCCATGCAGGATTTCTAATTAATTAACACAAAGTGGGCATTTATCTGAAACCAGATGACCACCTCATGTCTCCCCACAGGTCTCCTGGCCTCAAAATGACAAGTCCAAGCTGCTTTGTCAGTCCTGGCTCATCCCAGTCCCATGCTGCTAATTTGAGGTTTTAGCCTTCAGCCTCTGCCCATCCTGGTTGCTCGCAGCGAGCCAAAGGCTGGGGCAGCAGCCTTCTGTGGTTTTGTTTTCATTGCTAAAGGTTAGAGGATCCCAGAGACAAAAGCACAGCCAAAAATAACAAGAAGGGGCCAAGCAGGGCTTGCCCTGTGACGGAGAAGCTGCGAGGCTGGCGGGCTCCATGTGCTGAGGTCAGGGCTGCGGATGTGCGCTCGGTGCCACGGGCGGATCTCCTTGTCAGAGATAAGAAGCTGCTGGCAGCTCTCAGTGTTGGACAGAAACATCCAGGAGCCCCCAGGGAGGCAAAACCTGCCACAGAGTATTCGGTGTTAGTCACTCTGCTTCCCTTTCCCAAGAACAGGCATTAGCACAAGGAGGAGGCAGCTGTAACCTGAATTCCTCCAGAGTCTGAGCAAGGGGGAGAAAAGTTTTGGCTCAGATCTGTAGCTCATAGATAATTGTGCCCACATCTCAAAAGAAGCCAGGGCAGGAGTGATGCATGGGGACTGATGACTGAGAACTGATGTTTGCCCAACCAAAAATGGGCACTGCCACCCTTTCACAATGAGAATGGTAATGTTGAACCAAGAAATGGAAATTACAGATCTGAGATGAAGCAAAACCAAAAATCCTGAGAGGTTGAAGTCAGGGAGACGAGATAAACTCCAGTCAATGCCTGGAAAGAGCTGTCACATGAAATTGCAAATCCAAGCACGAGGATTTATGACAGCTAATAAAAAAAAAAAAAAGGTTTTATAACCAGACTGCAATCCTGCTGCCTGATTCTGAGCGGGGACAGGAGGAGGAAAGCTGTAATAGCTTATTTTTGAGCTGTAGTACATTGAATCTACTTAGTCCAGTAAAGCATTTGATACAGCATCTCCCAGGAAATTCTTTAGTAGTGGAAGACATGGAGAAGCACAAAAACCTGCAAAATGAATGTGAACTAAACCCTAAGTGAGACTGAAGCCTTGTGCTGAGAAGGGGGGCTGTTAGAGGTGGTAATACGGGATGGGAAATCCTCCTGACATGGACCTGCAGGCCCTAGGAAAAGCTCTGCTCACTTCAGCAGCTGGATTGCTGGAGCAGCCAGATGTTTCTTTCCTCTCTGCTTCCCCTCTGGCAACCCAGCCATATGTGCCCTGCGTCGCCGCTGGGCGCAGAGGTGTCTGCCGAGGTGGGAGGCTGTGGCTGAGGGCGCTGGAAGAGGCGGGAACCTTTTAAAATGATAATGAAAAAGTAAAACGATGCTCACTTATGAAAACAATAATTGGCAAACCTCTTAGCCCCTTGGGCTGTTAAATGCTAAGAACGGAGACACATTTCAGCAACTGCAGTCAGCATTTGCTGTCAGCTGGGAGTTCATTAGCTGGAAAGACAGGAGAGGAACGAGACGTGGGTTTGGTGTGAGCTCCTGGTTTAACATGGCTCAAAAAAAGGCAAATGCGATTTTCAGAGGGACCAGGTGAGATGTTCCTCTGTCAGGAGTTACTGCTGTTGTGTAAGACAGGGGTGAGGCTTCCTCTGGAAACCTGTTTGGGTTTTTTGGACTTTTGTGTCCAGGTCTATGTAGAAATTCGAGCTGCAGAAAGACTAAGCAGGTCAGGGCGGAGCTGGGGTGCGGGGAGGCGACTGGGGTGGTGCTGGGGATAGGCAGACCCAGTACCACATCCAGTTTTGCAGGTCAAGCTCACAGAACAGGATGCTGGCTGAGATCGTGCTTTCTTTCAGACTTGATGCCAGTTTCGGGAGAAGGGTTAAACCAGAAGTTGGCTGTTTTGCTGGTTGCCTTAAAATATTTGGAGAGAGTTCATCTGGATAAAAATCAGCCCCAAATGTTATTTTTGATTGACTCAGTTCCTGGAGGGTTTTGCGGCAGTAGAGGATGCAGAGACATCAGTGTGATGTTTCTAAATGTCCCAGTTTGCCACTGGGTCCCTTTCTCTCCTCTCCTCCTGATTTTTCCTGCTGTGTGTGTGAGAAGGGCTGTTGGTCTAGAAGGTGGTAGAGATATTTCTACTGCCTCCTGCCCTGTGTTATTCCATTACACAAAGGCCCCTTCTGACATCTTGAGCCACCATAGTTCTGTGGTTCAGTGCACTCTGATCTTCTTCCCGCTGGCGCCGTGCACAGTAGCCTTGCTCATGCCTGTTTTTTTAACTCTATGCCTTATTTTCTGGACTGAGGTGACACGGCCTTTGTAAATCACTTTGAAATATACTGTGCTACATTTTATATAAAAGTGTGTGCATGTGTATGAATCTGGGCTGCTGAGGTTGCAGCAGGGATTGTCAGCATACTCAAAAATCCAGACCTATCTCTAGGTCCAGGTTTCTTTCCTGTCTGAAAAACAGTTAATTAAAGCCTTCTCCTGAAAGGAATTTCTTAGCCACACTAGAGGCATAGCAAAGTGAAAGCCATGTCCTTAATCCTGTCCTTTCATCTCCTGGAAATTCCTTCTTCTCTTGTCTCTTTCTCTGTGTCCTGATTGTTAAAAGAAATGAGAAATAATTTCCACTTGGAAAAAATCCAAGACAACAAAACTCCAGCCCAGCTGATCGTGACAGAAGCCAAGGAGATGGGAGCCGAAAGGAGGGAGCTGTTAATGAAGCATCAGCAGCGAGCCAGGGGCAGGAGCTGGAGCCTGTCCAGATGGCACCACTAATTCCCTGCATCCAATTTACACACGTGTCCTCTCGGGAAGATCTCGGCTGAGTGTCTGCCCTCCACGATGCTGGTCAGCCACAGCCTTGCCTGCAGCCCCAGGAGGAGATTTGCCCAGATTACTCCAGGCCTCTAAATTGGCTCATCTGAATTCCCTCCATGGATGGGGAGTGACATCTTCATCCTGACCTTTGAGGGGGAATGGAGCTCCAGACTTTGGTTTTCAGCATTGCATTACTGCAGGGATGCATCAGGGCTCCTGTTGCTGCTCTCCCTCCAGGAATCCCTGCCAGCCTGGCAGGAAAGGGCTGGGATGGAGGAGCAGAGGGTGCAGGGAGCAGTGGGAATGGGGAGTAGGGTTGTGTTGGCACAGCCCCGCTGGCAGAGCGTGCTGTGGCCAGGCTGGCAGCACCCCGTTGGCACCCCTAGCTTCACCTTGTCCCCAGGCACTGGGATGTTCATGTTTCCTGGCCTGAGGGATAAGGCGGCCTCGCCATTACTCGGGAGGCCTGGAGAATGGGATCAGTGTGAGGCAGGCGTGCTGCAGGGTTAATCTCTTTTGCTCTCCAATGATGGATGGAGCTCATTGCAGGCATTAATCAAGCCTGTGTGCATACACTGGGCAGAATGCATTGGACGCTGTGCTTTTGGCACAGGTGTTCCCTAGTCCCTGGGCAATCCTGGAGGATGCCTGATGTGGTGGCAGTGCCAGCCAGGGCTGCAGCACAGTGGTGAGACATGAGTGATGGAGGGATCACAGCTGCCAGATCCCAGGAGAGCTTAGTTGCTTCCTCTCTGCAGGTGCTGACTCTGCTTCTCCCTGGGGACCGGGCTGGGATGTGTGTCCTGGCCATGGCTGGAATGTCTCAAATGTGGAGCTGCTTTCCTGGATAACCTGAAGAAGCTGCTGGGATGTTCAGGTGGGAACGGAGCTGGAGCATCAGGCATTAGAAGCTACCTGTGAGCTCCTGGAGACTCTGGCAAAGGGCTGTTCTGGATGAGCAGGAATAGAACCCACTGTCAGATCCCAGCCCTGGTGACACCTCTGAAGAATCCTGTGTCAAAGGCTCTCTTCTTCTGGTGCTGGACCAGTGCAGAGCAGAGACGAGGGAGATCATGCCCCAGCTCTGAACTGTGCTGTGGTATACTTTGGACATTGTGGGCTTGAGCAGTGTCTTGGAGGCAAAGCAAGACTGTCACAGGTAGCATGAGACAAATGCTCTTCATCCGCTTTGGTGTTGGAGGTACTGGCCAGTGAAAATAACCCCAAGTCCTTCTCCTCTGAAGGGAGAAGCTCGGCCCCAGGAAGCCGAGGGAAATGTTCAATTCACAGGCTGTGCTGTAGGACAGCATCACCCCCCAGGGAGCAGGGTACAAATTTCCATCTTTGCCATCCCGCAGCACCTGCTTCTCCCTCAGGAAGGAGCAGCTCGGGGTGTTCCCGGCGGGGAGCCCCGCGCCCAGTCGCCCCCGGAGCGATGCCGGTGGCCCGCACGCTCCCTGCCGCGCGGCAGCTATCCACTGGCAGCCAACGACTTGTGGTTTTCCGATGATTGATGACACCTCCCTCCTCATGGGAGCCGTTCAGCCTCCGCGCTGCTGGAGGATAACAGAGCCAGGGTGAAAACCGGACGTTTGCAGAAATTAATGCGCGGTGCAGGGACTGTGGTGCTGGAGTTGTGGCTCAGTCTGTTCCCCCAGATCGACTCTGGAAGGAGATCCAGTTTCTGCAGGTAAATGTGCCTGACCTTCATTTCCAGGATGGGTGGGACCCAAGAGGTTTGTTAACAGACACTTTCTTTTTTCCTCCTCTGCCTTAAGTGCAAAGCCCAGCTGACATCAAAGCAACAGAAAGTCTAATCCCGTTTTGAATCAGTGCAAGCACACGCAATGAATGTTAAACAGGGGATCCGGCTGAAAAAAAAGGGAGGATTATCTTTAATTTCCTGAGTGAGGGACTGAGCAAGGGAGATGGAGAGAAAAGAAAGGCAGAGGAAGAGAAAGAAGTGACTGTCAGCACAGGGAGGCTTTGGAGAAGGAAAGCAGGCGGATGGGGAGGCTTGCACGCAGCCTCACACGTGTGCCTGGAGAGGTGAGTCCGGCGGGATGGGAGCTCTGGCACATGGGGTGGCTGCCTCTGCCCAGAGCCCCGTGCCAGCACCTGCCCAAGTTCCCACAGGGACGCACGGGAAGGGGTGGTGCGTGGGGTTTGCTGTGCCAGGGCAGAGCCTGGTGCGGGCTGGAACTCCTGGCTCGCACATGCTCGAGCTCAGGCTGTGGAGCTGCTTTTTGAGGGAGCTTGGAGCTGGACTCCAGCTGAATGATGTAGCCGAGGGCTGGTTACCCGAGGTCACATGTGTGCAGGGCATCTTTTTGCTGTAGAAGACTGGAGCTGAGCAGAGCTTCCTAGATCACCTCCAAAGCCCTGTTACCTGATGGAGAGCTGACTCGAGGTGCAGTTTATGTTGCTGTCTGACACCAGCACTACTAAGGGCAGTCCCTGCTGCTTTTCACACTGCAGCTGATGTTCAGTTGCACAGGGCACGTGGACATGGAGCTGTGTCCAGGCTCTGGGACGTGTCCCGGCATCAAAGCCCTTTCAGTGGTGGTGGCCAGACAGAGTCTGCAGGCATTGGTTGTGCTGCGTGTGCTGTGGGGGTAGGAGGTATCTGAGGCCAAACCAGCCCAAACACCCCTCTGCCAGAGCTTGGTTATTGGGTGCATGGCATCCTCGTTCTCCTTGTGAGCGGTGCAACTCCCTTTTGATCAAAGACCCTAATTTTTCTCCTTGGACTTCTTCCAGCAGCAGATCTTGCCAGGAGGTTTTATAAAAGGCGATGGAGTAAATGCACACATAAGCACTTTGTGTGTCTGGATCCCTCATCTTTCTCTAGATTTGCCCTTGGTGTTGTGGCCAGCGAGGTGGAGTGCTGAGCCAGGTGGGAAATGCCTGTCCTGGATGCAGTGTGGGAGGGGATGGATCCCTGCACAAGAAGAAGGTCCCTGGGGATGGAATGTGAGTGCTGAGCACCAGGAATGAGACTGAGACTTGCTGGGCTGCTTGTGGACAGCACTAAAGCCCAGCAGTGGGGCACCCATTGCCTTTTGGTGTTCAGCAAGCCAGATGCCATGGGAATGAATGTCAGGAGCAGCAGGAAGGGCTCCTGGGAGTGACTCTAAATCAGGGCAATAACCTGCTTTCTGCCCTGGCCTCCTTCAGTGTAAGAAAGGCTCTTCCTCAGCCTGCACCTTCCTCCCTGCAGGACAGATACCACAGTGCCAGTGTGAGTGCCACAGCCTCTGCCATGGTGGTGTGCAGGTACCAGCCTCCAGCCCCACTCTGACCCCAAACTGGGAGCATCTGGGCAGCAGTGCCTGCTCACCCACCCAGGGAGAGCAACCCTGTAAGTCTGTGGGAGTTCTCTGCCTTTGCTCCCATGTCAGAGCCTTCCCCTGCCTGGGTGTGAGAGGCAGCCCTGGGATGGCAGCAGCACGCCTGGGTTGAGCTGGACATGTTCCCTGTGGCTTTAAACAGATGCCTGAGCCACAGCTGAGAGGGGAGAAGCGTATCTCCATCCAGCTGGCTCACAACATACTTAAAATGTTTTCAATGTCTGGTATGGGCCTCTGCAGACCTCCTACCCACTCAGTGGAGAGGAGATGGCTGTGACTTTCCATGTTTAGCTTTCATGGGTGAGGCCTGGGGGAGTTGGAGTCTTGATTTGTCAGATTGTATTGCTGTGTTTGTCCCGGCTTTCCATGGAGGCTGGTGGGTGCTGCTGTATGTATTCATTGCTCCTGCCAGCGGGGCTGCTCCTCCCCCTGGCAGCAAATGCATCTCTTAGAGTTTTTTGCCCCATTCTCAAAATAATCTCGGAGCAGAGAGGAGGAGTTTGCACAGCTGCTGGGGCTGTGAGATGAACCAGGATGAGCTGTAGCCATCAATCAAGTCATCCAAGACACAGGCTTGGGAGAGCTTGCCAAGCAGTGTGCAGTGACATTTTGAGTTAAAACCACATCACCTTAGAAGCAACTCGTCTGCTCCTTCCCCGCAGCACTAACCCAAAAAACCTGCTTGGAATGTTGTATTGAATAAAAAAACCACCAAAACCCTAAACAATGAACTCCTTCGCGATACTTTGTAAGGAGACGATCGCTGTAGCAGGGGCCTCTAGATGGCAACATCGACCTGAAGAGCTGCAAGCAGGAGCTGGGGCACGGCTGGATCCGAGAGCCCTAGCCCGGGTAGGAGCCCCCAGGCCCCGCACCCGAAGTGGGGAGCAGGAATCGAAGCTGCCTTGGGCATCTTTCTGTAGGGGCTGAAAATGGGGATGGACATTCAAGGGTGCCTGCACCTCCCCCTCTAGACTGCAAACATCTTGCAGCAGCAAAATGCTGAAGGGGTTTTTCTGCAGGGGAAACTCAATCGATGCTCTTGACACCTGCTCTGTGGACACAGGGGAACAAATGTCATGGTGGGTCTGTCAGCTCTGCAAGGTGGATGGTGCTGGAGGTCTTTGTGCTGGGATCACCCACCAGCTGCTCAGCCTCCGAGAGTCAATGGAAATCTGTGACATGGGTGATAGGAATGGGGGGCAGCTGCCTGCTCGTCCCCCTCTGCTGCCTGCCTGTGTTGGGTGTCCGTCTGAACTTGGCAACACCAACTCGTGGTTTAACATCCAAAGGCAGTGCTAGAAACTGTGGACTTCTATTAAATTGGGGTAAAGACTCCAGTGGCACCCTCTGTTCAGGAGGCTCGTGTGACAGTAGAGATTAGTGCCTGAATCATGCAGCATTAACCACATGAGCGCAGCTGGAGCAGGGTAACTTTGGGGGGGAATATTGGTGCAGCCTGCCCGTGCCCTGGCTGTGGTGTGACGGGGTGCTGCAGGAGGCCATCGGGGTGGAAAAGTCCTACCCCTGCCTGAAACAGGGCACACATTTTGTGCAAAGCAGGGCCTGGTCTCTTCTTCTGCAAAGTGGGCTTAGTCTGTGCTTGGGGAGTGTTCCAAAGCTTAATTAAGATCCTTAAAAGGACAAAAGGTGCCACAATAAATTCAAGGGATTATTATAAATGTCACTGAGCTTTATGAGCTCTGGCAAAGCTCACAGGAGGAATAACAAGACCTTTCACTTCACAGCCCTTCCTTAGCAGGGCTACTTACAGCTTCATGCTTCAACATAGTAGCTGTAAAACGTTGACATTTATAATTAGATGTGCATAATAATCTCTTTATTCCCAAACTGAAAAGACAGGGTGTGTCTTGAAACGTCAGTTCCTCCTCCTCGCCCAGGATCTCCCTGATTGGGATTGCTCACAAAACCCTCTTTTGGCAAAATGTCTCGGGGCCTGATTCGAAGGGGTACCAGATCTTTGCAACTCTCCCAGGGAGCTGTGGGCTGGGCACATAGTGAATAAAATCAAAGCCTCCGTGTGTTTTTAATCTGATTAGCTGCTGATAATCCGGTGGTATCATGTAGCAAAAGCTGTCCAGCTTTATTAGGCAATCTCTTATTTTACAAGAACAGTGCTTGGGGGAGTGCTTCATTCCGGTGTTTCTGTTGAGGACTGGTAGAAATGAGTGATTTTTTTGGATGATTTTTGTGCTTTGTGAGAGTAGGATTAATCTCTGTCTCGGACAGCTGGGGATCGGTGGATTTTGGTCCTCCGGGTGCCATCAGCAGCTTTGTGCAGCCCTCTGGGATGGTTGGGGATGAAGGGGGCAAACGGCTGAAGGTGGGGGATTGCCCCCCGAGGTCAGTCCCGGAGCACCGAGTCGGTCCAGGGTCGAGGGTGGGCGACCTCCCACAGAGTCCCGTCCCAGGGCACCGGGTCGATCCCCCGTCGAGGATGGGGGATC
>NW_008621641.1:2631-7106 GCF_000691845.1 Merops nubicus | reverse complement strand
CCCCTTGGCACGGCCCCGCCGAAAATGAGCTCGTGAGGACGGGCTGGCCTCGGGGATGGGCACTGGGGAGCGTCAGAGCGGGCTGCGCCCTCCCCAGAGGGCTCTGGACCAGCTCCCCCTGCCCAGCCCTGTAGTGCCAATTCCATCAGGGCACCAGCATGGATCCATCCCCCCGGTCCTGGCACCTGCAGGCGGGGGAAGCGTTTCCGGATGGATCCCGTGGGATGCCAGCGCACGGGGCCCCGACACTCCCGGGAGGACCCCGAGCTGCTGCCCGTGCCTCCTGTCCTTCGGTGGGCTGCGGGATGCTGCAGCAGGGCTCAGCACCGCGTGCACCTCCACGCTCACTCGGCGCTTCCCGGGAAGCAGCGGGCGATACCTGAAACTGGCCTCCTGGAGGTTCCTGGAGCCCAGACTTGACTCTGACCATGTACAGCTCTCTTTCCTATTAGATTTCTATTTGACAGATGGCAAAACTGAACTAGAGGGTTGTTTTTTTTTGCTCCGACGCAGAGGAAGACACACCGGCCAGCCGCTCCCTGAGGAAGCGACGTGCTTTCCCGAGCCCATTTATCCGTTTGGGTTTGTTCGATGACATTTCCAGCTCTTTCCAGGCACAAACCGATGCAGCTGTGTAGGAACTGCCTCCGCTGCTGCATGCATGCTCCCCAGGGCAGGCAGGGGCAGACCTTTCCTGACACTAAAATACACCCTAGACTAGGCTGCCCCGGCACTTTGTGATTCAAACCGAGCGAAGCAAAAGCTCTCGACCTCCCTCACCCGCCCGTGTTTGCTTTAGAACTGAGCCTGTTACTATATCCTAGAGCAAATATATTTCAAGCTGCATCCACTCCGTCGTCTATTTTCTGTAAAGCTTCCCGCAGCAGTGTCCGAGGAGCCCCGTGGCTCAGGGGATGTTGCGGACAGTTTGCCGGAGGGAAGCAGCTGCGGGCTTCTCTGGAGCCTTGTCGGTGCTTAGAAACTTCTTTTCCTGGGCTGCTTTGGTGGCCAGGGATGCAGGGAGTTTTTCCGAGTCTTGCACACTGAGCTCATCCTCTGCCGGTCCTGGTCCTTCCTTCGTAGCCAGGCAGGGACTCGGGAAAATTATCCAGGTAATAGATTTCTAAAGCAGTTTTTATCTCCTGGGCGTTTTGTTACCCAGTCCATGAGAGACCCAAGTGCTAAGCATCTACAGATAAGGAGAGAGGCAGATGAGGCTGTGACTTGCAGCAGTTCCCAAAATGAAGCTGTAGCTCTTAGGTGACATCTTAAAATGCTGAATTTTGGTGCCAGGCTGAAAATGGAAGTGTTGCGCTTGGATCTACCTGTGTTTGCCTTGGGCTGTGCCGGGAGTTTGATGGGGGTGAGACGGGCAGGGTGGGGAAGGCGCCAGCATCCTCAGCCATGCTGGGACCGGTGCTGGGGATTCCTGGGTGCTTTGGGATCCTTGATGCGGGGAGCAGCAGGTACCTGGCATGTTGGGTTTGTAAATAAGAGTTTTGTGGGATTTATGGTCCCCTGAGTGTGTTTGGACTGGGCTCCTGCACTGGGTGGAAAGCTCTGCAGGGCGAAAGCAGAGTTATTTCCAGCCCAGGTGTGCTCGGAGGCCCTGGGAAGGATGCGACCTGGTGCAGAGTCCTTTGCGTTTTACCCCTTTGCTTTTTCCCCCGTAGTGTTTTCTCTTTTCATTTGCAAGCCTGGCATCGAGGTGGGCAAGCCAGGAGCTGGTGCGGAGCCATGGGGCCGGGCTGTGTTCAGGAAGGGAAACGGCATTGGGGGTCAAAACAAGTTTCCTGGCTGCTCTGGTTCCTGACTAGAGCCAGGTTCTGGCCTTGTCCCAGGGAGGCCCCAGAGACCTCCCCCCCCATGGCTCGGATCGTTGGAGATGAGTTGCTCTGGTCTGACAGAAACTTTTTGCAGTTCAGGGACCTTTTCCCGAAGTTTTCTCCCCATCCCAGGAGTGTGTGGGCTCCAGCTCCACCTAACCCCCCCACGTAATGAGTTACCAGGCAGGTTTATGAGGGAGAAATCCCAGCCTGTCCCTCACCCTCATCCACTTTCCTGCCTCCTCCCTCCCTTTCCCACCCCCGTGCAGCCAAAACTCGGCCCCCGAGCACGAGGCGGGGTGACAGAGTGGATTTGCACATCTGGCAGGCACATCTGGCAGAGCACACCGTGCCAGCAGCAAACGCCGTGGAGTGCTGCGGGTTGTCCCGGGCTACAGCGATTTGTGGGCACGGGCTGGGACCTCCTGGTGAGACTGAACATCTCAGGTGCCTGGGGGGCTTCGCGGGCAGGTGGGCAGCTGTTGGGCCAGGGAACCCCGCAGCCACCTGGCAGTGGTGACCCACCAGCGCCTGGTGACAGCTCATGGGAAGGGAATTGCCTCTGAGCAGACAGAAAAGTAGCCAAACACCCCTTGGCCACAAAGCCCTTTGGCAAAAGGGCTGCCCGGCGTGGGCAGTGGGTTGCTGTGGCTTACCCCGAGGCCGAAGGGGGGGCTGCGGTGGCTTTTGGTCCCCAGGGATGAGGACACTCCTCCTTCCACCCCGAGCAGCGGGAGGTCAGGAGCATCGCGGTCTCCAGCCTCGCAGTCCCCCCATCTGCCCGGGAAGGTGACGTGTGAGCGGCCGGGTGGGGGTGGCTGGGTGGACAACCAGCTGCAGAGCGTGATCCTTGCGGCTTGCTCATGTCAACATTGTTCCGTGCGGCACATACCCCGCGCGTGACACAGCGGATTAGGGACCCTCGGGATTAGCGGCACCGAGCCCTGTCCCCGAGCCGAGGCTCAGAATGTGCTTTTGGGTTCCCGGCCGAGGCTGCGTGCTCACCGAAACCTGGCTGACGTTGCCGTCCTGCGAGGTCCCCTCCCACCAGGGGGTCAGCCAGGGGGAGGAGACCCTCCAAGCCTTCATCACCGAGCCCAGAGTTCCCCCGGTGGCTCCTGGAGCCAAAGGAAATGCAGGATGTAAACAGCATCTGTGGCAGGAATCAAGCGAAGGGTGCCCGGAGCTCTCTGCGGTGGGTCAGCATGGAAAAACAGAGGGGAAAAAACAAAATGTCTATTTATTTTACCCTGTGTATGCAAAGCTTATAAGTCACCAGTGCTTTCATGGTATCACAAAGTCATTACAGTTGGAAAAGACCTCTAAGATCAAGTCCACCTGTCCATCCAACACTCCCACGACCATTAAATCATGTCTCCAAGTGCCACGTCTACATGTTTTTGCAACCCTCCAGGGCTGGGGACTCCAGCACCTCCCTGGGCAGCCTGGGCCAAGGCCTCACCACTCTGCCAGGAAAGAAATTCTGCCTCAGGTGCAATGGAAACCTCTCCTGGGGCAACTTCATTCAGCCCAGTGCCTCTTGTCCTATCTATGGTTACTTGTGAAGGAGCCCAACCCCCACCTGGCCCCAACCTCCTCTCAGGGAGTTGTCCAGAGCCAGAAGGTCTCCCCTGAACCTCCTCCTCTCCAGGCTCAACACCCCCAGGTCCCTCATCTGCTCCTCCCAAGCCATGTTCCCCAGACCCCTCCCCAGCTTCGTTGCCCTTCTCTGAACCCGCTCCAGAGAAGCTTTCCCACCCAGAATGGTCTTTCAGGTCTGCTTCTCCTTCCTTGTTTCCCAAAGTGCTCAGAGGTTTTTTGAGCCAAAGTGGCCAAGAGGAAAGCAACGAGATTCAGCTGAGGAGGTGGCTGTGGGTGCAGGGCCAGGAAACTCTGCCACCCTGCCTGCATCCATCCTCCCCCCTGCACACATCCTATTGAGGTGCTCGTGTCGCTGGACCAGGGCATCCCGGCAGGGTTTGCAGAAGCATTTTTGCTCAGGTTGGGTGAAAGTTTATCAAGTGGAAATAACTGGGCTGGAGCATCATCCTCGTCCCTGCTGAGCACGTGGCTGCGACACTCCGGCACTTGGGCAGGGAAGAAAATGAGCCACAGGCTTCCTCCCCTTCCAAAAATACACAGAAGTGGTAGCAATTCATCCTCCCCAAGTGGTTTCATCCCTGAGTAGCTTCACCCAAGGCTCCTTCATCCTCCTCTTCCATTAGCAGGGATTAACTCAAACCTGAAGAGGGAGAACAAAATAATAAAACCTTCCACTTTTAATTTATTCCTTTAGGAAGAGCCAGTGGGAGATGTCACCCTCATGCACTGGGGAAACTGAGACAAAAACAAAGCGGGCCCAAGTTTCTGCTAATGGGAAAAGATTTGGGCAGAAAACCCACATAAATGGATCTCAAGCCTCAGCAGAGTTCCTTGAAAACTTTGGTCAGCTCTGGGACCTCCAAGCCCAGGACAGTCCCTGCTGTGCTTGTCCTTCCACCAGCTCAGAGGTGGCCCCTGAGCCCTGCTAAAAAAAAATTGGATTAAAAAGAATCCCATCTATTTACCCATGGGGGCTTCTCCTTAGGGAGGTCAGGACAATGCCAGGGGCTGAGCCCCCGGCAGCAAGGGGGAGGCTGGGGCTTGGCT
>NW_008621641.1:0-2233 GCF_000691845.1 Merops nubicus | reverse complement strand
TTTTCAGCGAGTTTGTGGCACGTTGGGGACAGGTGGGATTCTGGGGTGGGCGGGGGGAGAAGCTTAGGGGCGATGGAGGGGGACAACATGTCTGCTGGGTGTCCCTGTGCCACCAGGCTCCCATGGATCTCTCGGAGAGTGGGGAGCAGAGCAGCTCTGAGGTGGTTTTGGCAGCACATTACCCAACCCACGCGGCTGGGGCCATCCCACGGTGCTCCCCGTGGGCTGGGGAGAGGGGCTTCGGTGAAGTTTTCCCCTACCAAGAGCCACTCAGAACTATGTTATGTGGAGGGACCAGGGTCAGCCCCAAAGGCCATCTTTCCCCACCCCACCTCCCACCCGAAGCAGAGCTGGAATCACCAGCCTGACATTCTCAAAACCCGCTTTTTAGATGGTCTTCGTCACTTCTAATTGTTCAAGGCCCCTTAATCTATGGAGATGCTGCTTTGCATGGGCAGGATGGGTTCTGCATGGGGACAATGAACCCCTGAGGCCCCAAGCCCCTGGAAACGCTGCTGTGCGTGGGCAGCATCAGCCCCTTTCCATCTCCATGGGACAGGTTTCCAGAGCAGAAGTTCAGCCCTTCCTATGGGGATGGCCCAAACCAGCAGCCTCAGAGGTGGGTTTCCATATGGCACTTGCATCCATCTGAACAACAGCTCAGGCTTGGGAGAGGAGAGGAGCTGGGGAACACAAGCACCCCAGGAGCTCAGCCCTGTCCTGCCCAGCTCCCCCGCCCGCTCAGGACAAGGGGACACCCCTGTGCTGCAGCAGTCACTGGTTGACATTGTGACACTGGGGCAAGCACCCTGAAGACTGGGGAGACCCATGGTTGCAGCAACAGTCCTGGGGGGTTCACCTCCTGCCCTGTTCCTCACTGGCTCAGCAGGAGCAAGAGCTGCCCAGGCTGCCCGTGCCCGTCATGATGGTGGCACAGAGGGATCAGGATCAGTGCCACCCACTTGCCAAGGACCCCGTGTCCCACAGGCAAGGCCCACCATCCACGGCCCAGGTGGTGCTCGGGGGACATGGGCTGAATTTACCTGTACCACTGGGCTTTTAGGTGGTATGCTCTGTACCTCAGTTTCCCTTTTGGGGAACAACACTGTTGAGGGCCTCCCCTTGACCCCAGGGACTGGATTTCAGGGGGTACTGGTTCTGCTCTAACCCCAAAGCCCTTGAAGGGACTTGAGGTGCTCCAACATGTTCCATATGTTACTTTATGCATGTGGAAATCCCTCAGGAGCTTTCCCCTGGGATGTGCTGGGAGGAAGCTTTCCACCTCATCTCTTCTTGCTGCCCAGACATGGACACCAGCCCATGGCACCCACCAGCACCCTGGGCACCATCTCCCATGGTGAGATGGATCCAACCAGCAGGACAAAACCAGGAGACGGAGGCTCCAGAGATGTCTCACAAGCCCCCAGACAGGATGTGTGGATGGGGCTTGGCCCATAGGTAATTAATTTAGTTACTAAATTAACATTTAGATTGACAAGACTCAAATGTGAAGCCAGGCACTGATGCCTTCCAGGACTCACCAGCCTCAGGTGACTGCAACTGCCCCCAGCCTGATGTCCCTGGGTCCTGGTGCTCAGCCAGCAGCATGGATGGACCCCAGAGTCTACATGGCAGGACACTAGGACGTGATGATCTTCAAGGTGTCTTCTAAAAAAACGCTGATTCTGTGGTTCTATGGGGTGCCCTGGTCCCACAAACTGCTCAAACCAGTCCTGGAGGAAGCCATGCCAGGCTGTTCCTGGAAGAACGTCCCTGCTGAGCAAGGATAAGAGCAGCAGAACTGGTCTCTGGGTCCCCCTCGCCCTGCTGAAGCCCAGCCCAGCCTGTCCTTCAGCCCCAAAGCCCTGAAGTGCTCAGCCTTGTCCCCTGGTTGTCCCGGCACCGTCGGAGGGCTGCAGCACCTGGCAGCACCTCAGCAGCGGCAGCAGCCGCCGGGCTCGGTCGCTCTGCACGGGCTGGTGGGGACATCCAGCGCCGGGCTCTGCAACTGCAGAGCGCAGGAACCTCCGGAGGGTCGCTCAGCACCGATCGGCCGGGTCCTGTCCCCACCCGGCCCCTCCCCGCTGTGTCCGTGGGGGACAGATCTGCTCCCGTCAACGCCAGCCCCAATAAAGCCCTCCAGCTCCGACTTCAGCTCCTGCTCCAACTCCTTCTGTTTGCCCGTTTAACCACCAGCCTGAAGGCTTCACAACCACCCCCTGCAGTGCTCCAG
>NW_008621640.1:0-18204 GCF_000691845.1 Merops nubicus | reverse complement strand
GTAGCCTGTGTTATGTTCCAATCCAGTGCCTGCTCTCAGGGCGGTGGCATCCCGGGAGCGACGAGGCTGTCGCACGCTGGGTGGTGGCAGAAGGGGAGGAGGAAGATGGGCAGCCTGATTTCCTGACCTAATCGCTGCCCCGGCTGCAGGTGGAAGGGCGGAGATGGGCAGAGAGAAGAAAGAGGGCAGTTGTGCGTCACTAATTCTCCAATTCCATTTTTAAGGTAAGGTTTGATTCTCTGAAATGTCAAGTCCATCACCTCAGCTCTGTGCACTTCACCGAACGTCTTCGGGCATTTCAAGAAGTCTGAGGACAAAAGCAGCAGCGGTGTCAGTCTCCGGACAGTCGCGGGTCACTGTTCCTCCCCCTTCCTCCCCCCATTACAGGCAGCAGTCGATTTTCCAGCAGCACAATGTCAATCCCCCTGCCTAAGAGCAGCTCTCTTTTCAGCCCACGGGTGCAGAGAGGGCATTAAAGCAAAGCAGGTAATTAATGCTGGTCTATCGTGAAGGAAGAGGTGCAGTTCTCCAAACGAGAGAGGGGGCATATCGAGGTAAGAATGGTTCCAAAACCAGGATACACCCAAAAGAAAGGCTGAATGCTACCCAGAGGATTCACATCAAAGGCCGAACTTCCAGGCGTGCCAAGGAGAATCAAACCCAAACGAAACACCCCCTGCTAAACCTCCTTCAAGCGCTGGAGGCCCAATGTCCCCAGGAAGTCTCCACAAGCCTCGACGGTGTCCGTGCAACTCACACTTGCTACATGCTTCATTTCTGATTTCCTATATTATTTCCTATTTTTTAGAAAATTTAATGCTATTTATTTTCTTCCAGTTTTCAATTAATTTTGTGGCAGGAGGGATCTGTATGTTTTACAGCCACCCTAGCAGCATCTGGTAGGTGAAGGGCTCCAAAGTCCGTGCCAATTTTTTTTTTTCCCATTATTTTTGTGCAGTTCTCCCGTGACCCAGCACACCCAGTCTCAAGCATGCTATTTGGGCTTGCCTGCATTCAACCTCTCCGGTCCCCCCAAGTCCTCCAGACTCCCCCTCAGCTGTTTTTACTTTGATTCCCACTTTAACACAGTAAGTGACATCTACAGCCTGCTGTGAACTCCGGCCATTTGCTTTGTTCTCTGTTAGTGTCATAGGAAGGCAACAGGGGCAGGGAGAAGGACAAGGAACAACTGTTGGTAGAAGCCCAGTCCCTGTCATCATATTGCTTCAAGTGCCAGGGGAAAGCAGCTTTTTTCAGTAAAACAGACAATAAAGCAACTAAAAAAAGGTTCATTAAAACTTGGAGACTGGCTGCCACGTTTGGAGAAACCAGCCCCAACCAGCTGCTGTATCAACTGGGCAGTTGACAAGACCTCAGCCGAGTCACCAACACGCCCGGGGCTTTTGCTCTGTTGCTGGAGACCCAGCACCACCAGCGCCAGAAGAACCAGGGAGCGTGGAGAGAGCCGAAGGTGCCGACATGCAAACTAAATAAAATCAATTTCCTGATTTATCGAGGGTAGGCTTGACGGAGGGGGACATCCAGAGGAGACTCGTGAAGGGTCTGCGTCTCCAGCAGAGATTTGAGTGTGAAAAGCACTATCGTGCCCTGCTCCGCTGCCAGGGGAAGCGTCACCGGCTCGTACATAGGCCTCTGCTGAGAGGTGGCTATCCGTGCAGAGAGGCTTGAACGTCTGACAGTCTGCTACAGCTGGGGGTGCCCATCTTCTGTGCTCGCTGGTACAGATCCGAGTCTCCGAAGTAGCGCGCCCGGTACAACAAGCCCTCCTCTGTGGAGAGAAGAGCCCAGCGTTACCGACGCGGCGTGGGAGGAGACCCACCCCCCGGGCCACGTCCCACCACGGGCCCTGCTGCCAACGGGAGCCGCCTCAAGCTGCACAGGATGAGGCCGAGGAAATGCCCTGTGCCCTTTAGGACAGGATGGGTGTAATATCTGCTGACAGCTCATCCAGCCCAAGGAAAGCCTTAGGAAGCCGATGGGACCTGCCTTCGGTCCCAGGAGGTATGTGAGGCAGCTACATAAAGGTCACCCCAGCAGGACAAGGAAGAAGAAACACAGAGCTCGGTGCATCGAACTCATCTGGGTCACTAAGAGTCCCTCCTGCATCCCAGGTGCTCAAATCCTACCCAACCACTGCTCCAAGAGCTGGGAATGGACAGGCAGAGAAGTCAGGTCACCCCTGGGATCAGTGAGCAGCTTGCTGCCCTCACCACACTCTGCTGCCTGGCCAGATGGCCAGGTCATCTTCCACGCCATCAGCTGTTCCCCCTCCCAATCCCACAGGCCCGCAGCAGCACACCAGGCGATGTCATTTGTGCCACCACAGCCTTCTGAGCAGGGATGAAGAGCACCACGGGCAGCAGACTTTCAGACATGGTCCACGAGCAATTGAAATATTACACAGAGCTATCAGGGGCCTCCTGAAAATCAGATGAATGAAACCCTGACAGGGGAACCTCCAGGGCACAGCTCCTGTCTGACCTATTCTACAGCAGCATGAACAAAACAAAACAACCCCCGACACAGGATTTGTCACAGTGTCATAGATAGAAATAAAAAAGCCAACGACACAGGAAATGTGCTCGCACCACGCTGACATGTAACTTCAGCACAACTTGGTCCCCAGTTAAAGAACTTTCCAGAGGCGACCTCGCACAGCAACCAACACCCTCTGCTTCTGCCCCACACTACTCACTCTGCTGCTTCTCTTTCCAGCAGTTATTTCGAAGGTTTGCAATATAGTCGTCCTCCACACTCCTTTCAACATTCTTCAGGTTCGTGCCCGTGTGCTCATCTGCAAAGTTCTCGGATACATAGTAGGCGACTTTCAAGTGCTCTGTCACTCTCCGGTGTGTGTGACCCACAGACCTAGTTCAGGGAGAAGAGGCAGAACAGTGTAGGACACGCTTCAAGGGCAGAGCAAAAAAGCTCCCAGCTCTTTATCATGCACAATGTGCCATGATACCGAAGCACTGAAATCGTACATGACTCCTATGCGTCCACAGGCTTGAAGGTATGGAGAGGAGAAGAAGCATTTCTGGTGGAAGTGGAACGCCAACACAGGGAGAGAAAATATGCCAGGCCTCCAGCAAGGGGGGCAGAGCTCTGAACACAGACAGAACTCTCAGGCAGATTGCCCAAGGCCTAAACCCACTTAAAATAAAAGCGTTCGTTAAGAGTTTTCAGGGCTAATTAAATCTCTCTGCAGTTTCCTTGCTGACGACGCTATCATCTGGTTCTGGCGGTGAGCCCCAACGATGGCTACGAAGCTCGGAGGCCAAAGCTTTGTGTGGTGAGGGGTGAGAGCAGACGGCGAGGCAGAAAGATGCCGGGGCAGAGCCGGGGCCGTGGGGGGAAGGGCTGGCTCTCACAACTCCCCAGCAACCCCCCCACGTGCTCAGCAAGGCTGCCCGCCAGTTGAACCCAGTCCCCTCTGCTAAGACGTATCTGCTAACCCCAAAAGCGTCAGCTTCCTCTGCCACATCATCACGTGCTGCAACCAACACCGTTGCTGCAAGAACAAAATTAGCCCTGCTCTGCACTCGAGCCTGCACGGGCTAGTACAGAAAGTGCTTTCTAGAAGGAAATTTCTTCTTACCCTGCCCCCGCGGATTTGCATTTCAGGCAGAGCCCTGTAGTTATTTTCCCCAATGCTCCAGCAAACCTACAGATACTCAGCAGGGCGTTTGCAAGCTGTAACACAGGCCTTGTGCCCAAACTGTGCTGGATTCGTTGGGAACAGCTCCATCTGGAGACGTGCCCAAAATTCCCCATAATAAATACCAGCTGGCTGCTGCATTAGAAGCGAGCCTGATTCTTAAGCCAGGTGTAAACATTAACTCATCCAGCTCGCCCTTCAGTCTGCTATCGGGGTTTACAGGAGGCATTCGAAGACTCCTGCGCGTTTCGTCGAGGTCCAGCGCTCGGGGATGAGCAGTGGGTAACCAGAAGGACTGAACATAACCAAAAAGCTCTCCTGGCGTTATTTTTCAAGGCAAAGGGTAACACATATCCAGCTATGCCTCCTGGCAGAGGTGTGGTCTGGAAAGAGCTCAGCTTTTACCTATCAGGACAGAGCCCTGAGCTCTCCCAAAGTTCATATACCCCTTCTGTATAAAGATGAGCTGCGGAGGCTACAAAGCGTGCCCTCAAAGGAGGTGTACGTGAGCTTGCAGAGCTCTGGCAGCGTGCTCGAGTGTAAAGCATGAAAATAAGGGCAGGATGTGGCACAAGGAAGCTGCCACCTGAGGTTAGACATGCAATTAAGTCAGGCAAATTCAACGAGGTGTTACTGAAGAGCAGGGAGGCGGGGTCAGACCCAAACTAGACAGATCTTTGGGCAGAAAGCCAGTTTTTTGAGGAGATTTTCAAAGGTAATGGAGGGACAAATGGTTCTTTAGGACTCTGCCTTTCTCAGCAACACCTTCAGTATCAAGAGGCGGCATTAAAATCTCTGTGTGCCACTGAAACCTCTGAAAAAGCTTCTTGCTTCCTGCCCAGCAAGCTCCTGCTTTCTGCCAAGCACAGCATTTCCCTTTGCATCAGGCAGCAACAGGGGCCTGGCTGCCTGAACGAGCGAGCAAGCAAAACCGCCTGTCGGCACCGCACGCCTCTGGCTCCTGAACCACTTTCATTTGAGGCTGGAAGCAAATCCCTGACCACTTAAAATTAAATATCCCTTCCACCAAACACCTTCTCGACCCACAAACCGCCTCTTCACCAGCATAAACCAAACTGGTATATAGACACAATGCTTAATTTTACAGTCCTAGTATCGATTGCACAACTCACACGTCAATACTCTTTAGCCTCTCAGAATAACCCTTAACTGGGCCCTCTTCAAAACTGCTTCCTATTTCGGTTCCAAGCACTAGCATCATGGTCTTTACCCTGGATCTGAAATCTAAGCAGGATTTTATAGTATTTAATGGCAAACATTGTCCCTTGTGAAATTAAGCAGGGTCCACCGGCTATAACAGAATCCACTCTCTTTAAACACACACAAGGAACTTCCACCAAAAATACACTAAGCTTTTGTCCAGAATGATTCAAGTGGCCAGAAATCAAGCCTGTTTCCTGTTCTTTGCTGGCATTGCAAAGTAAGTAAGAACAGAGTCATTTCATTTGCCAGCCAAGCCAGCAGATGAGGACATTTCCAGAGGACCCAGAATGAAGCAAGTTTCACTTTCACATAGTCAGTGTCTGCACATAGCTATTTCATGGTTCCAAACCAGGGGATTTCTCTGGGAGTCTTTTACTCCACATGAGTGTCTTTTATTCCTTTTTCACTTCCTCTACTGCATTGTACCAGGCATAAGCTGAGGCTTCCAGGAAGAACAGATCCAGCTTTTGTTTTTCACACCCCAGTTTAACTCTACATGTCAATTCATTCTGCATATGGGATCTCAGTGCTGGGCTCTCAGAGTCATTTTGTCTGTCCCTTTCTAGGACAGACACACCTTGCTGTGAGTATGGGCTGCAGAAGGTCCTTGACAAAGCATATCCTCCCTTCAGCAAGCAAGCACCCCCCCAGCCTTCCTCACACCTTTCACCTCAAAACTTGTTTGAGAACCAGGAGGCCTTCACTGATGTGTGAGACATCTGGTAGCAAGAGCAACCAGAGGTGTGATGAGATAAAGGGAAAAAAAAAAAAAAGACAGGAAAAACAGAGAGCCTAGATTCCTACCCTGCCCCTCCCTGCCCTCCAGAACCCACCCCCCTCCCCCAGATGGGTAAGTGGTAGAGGAACAGGTACTAACGGCCTTGGGCTCAAACTGTAGGGTGGGCTGGAGACCATCATCTGGCTGAGAGCAGACACAATGATCAGGATGAGGATAGGCATCAGCTGGACAAACAACCCAAGGCCACCCTGAAGGAATAGAAAGACACAGTGGGGTGCTGCTCATACACAAGGATCCCCTAGCATCACTCTCCCTCCCTCCCAGCTTTAACACAACCTCAATTCTTCCTGCTTTTCTCAGGCATTTGGCTTAGGAGGCACCCCAAAATGACTTGGGGAGATCCCAGCAGCCCACAGTTCCCCTCCAGAAAGGGAAGCATGACTCTGAAGGTCCAAACTTGCCATCCCTTCTCCGGATGTGACAAAGGGGTGAGGGGACTGGTGGAGGCAACATTGCAAGTGAATTTTGAAAGCCTCCTGCCTGTTCTTTGTTTCGCTAGAGCTTATGCGGTTTCTGTCCTGCTTGTGTTAGGAGTAGAACTGGTTTTATTGGACTTCTCCCTTCTTCAGTGTCAGATGAGAGCAATTCCTCCTCTACCTCACCTCCCAAGCTTCCTCCAGTTCCAGCAGAGTACACCTTCCCCTTTAAGCTTGAGAAAAAGTATACAGGAAGTTCTTGTTTGTTTTTAAAATAATATAATTTGCTATCCCCAGAAAATAATGATCTTCAATACATAACACTGGTCTCCTCCACATTAAGTCCTTCATTCTCCCTTCTCTATACCAGAGGGCTTGGAGTGCTGGAGATACATTTAGATTTTCTGTGATAGGAAAACATAAAAATAGCTCATGCTATAAAAAGTGTCTTTCTTGGTTAATTGAGCATCACAGATGAAGAAACACCCCATCTTCAAAACTGGAATAGAAGGGAGAACGAGTTCTCGTTAGGAGGAGCCATGAGTATCTGTATGATCTGAAAAGCTGGATGTGCCTTTCAGAATTCCAGAACTAAATCAGAATGGGAATGCTTATTCTGTGGTAGAGACAGCTACACTCCACTGGTGGTGTCTCACTTCCAGGCAGCACCGTTTCAAGACACAGCAGCGTCTTCCCCATGGGATGACAGCTATGGGAGAACAACCACCAGTAAATTAAACCACAAACTGTTGTAAATTCTGAAGGCAGCTCACTTCCCACGACCGTTTCACAAGAGAGCCACACCAACCAGCTCGCACTTTGTGTATCGGACCAACCTTCATCCCCTGGCCTGTTCTGCACTTACGTCCCCCTGGTGCTCTCTCCTGTCCTGCCTCTGGTGGTAGGTGTATCGCATCCTGCCGTTGCTGTACACGTGAACGTTACCTACAGGCAAAAGAAAACTGTTACACTAAAGTCACAGTACATAAGATGGTGTTGGCCTGTCAGGAAGAAACCATGAAAGGTGGCCACGTTCTGTGTCAGCCTCAACAATAAGAACACAGAAGGGAAAAAAGTCAGCTGGGTGCTGACAATGGCAAACTCAGGAATTTTAAATTTGAACATTGTCAGAATGGGCTTGATCTGTTCCTTTGGTTTGGGCCACACTCAGCAAAGACGTAAGGACACAGGGATCATAGAGGACTCCATGCCACGCTCGTACTTAGACCCGGTCTGATGTTCCCACCATTCTCAGTTCAGTCTGCTCCCTGTAGCCAGCAGCAGGCCACCCAGTTCAGAGCTGGAAGAAGGAACACAGAGCTGGAAGGAGGAACACAGTTGCCTGGCTGGGGTGCTTCCAGGCTGGGTGGAGCCAGGATGTCTCAGTGAAATGGGGCTTTGACAGACTCGGACCATTCCTGACATCCCTGCACGTGTCCCTGTGCACAAGGTGTGTGCCCACGGTTTTGGTCAGCAGGCTATGTGGCCAAAGCCCCTGACTCAAAGCTTTCCATCACCCAGTCTTGACAGAGATGGTTGCAGCTTTAGGACGAAGCAAATATGGGAGTCCACAGGAGACTCACAGAATATTTCATACCAAAAATATCTATTGATCACTTGAAGCCAACGTTTATAAAAGATGCTATGTAAGATGCAGCTGAAGAAGGAGTATTCCTGTGGTGTACTGAGCAGGTATGTCTGAAGGCGAACTGGTGGCAGGCACAGAGATTCATCTACAGGACCTTGTAGGAGCATAGGAAAATTCAGGTTGGATGCTACCTCAGGAGGTCCAAACTCCTGCTATGTGAAGAGAATATCTTGTACAGGCCTCCTCGCTTCTAACTGAAGTTACTTTAGATTAAAAGCAAGTACAACAAGAAATAATTTTGTTAGGTTTTCCACCCTAAAAACATGCTCTCCCATGTCTTTTTTTAAATATCAGAACTACAGCTGAAAGGGGAGACTGCCTGACAATGCAGTCTTTAATTCCTTTGGGATAGTGAGGAAAGTAAAAAAAACCTGAGCTAAAAAAGCAACCTGCTGGATTTACTGGCATAGCTCTGTGTCTCTGACAGGCAGGACACAAATGCTGCAAAAGGCTTCAAGATGCCTTCGCAAGTACTTGATATTAGTGTGTTGGTTCTTATGTACCAGGCAGGAAAGAGCTACCAGAGTGAGTCTTCTCAATCAAAACAAAAATATTTATTTTGCCAAGTTGGTCCCTGGAGGTCAAACCACCACTGCCTCTGCTGCCAGTCAAACAGGACCAGAGCAAATATCAGGGAGTCTCCTAAAATACCCTTACCCTCACGTTACATCCGTGTCTTTTTGGTCAGAACTGATCAAGTGAAGGAATGGTCACTCATTTTTTCCCTGCTACCCAAACCATGGTCAGTACTTGGGACTGATGAGATACAGATTTAATCTTAAATCCAAGAGGTTTAAATTAGGCTCCAGAAATAACTTTCCTCTTTTTTTTTTTTTTTTTTACAGGGCATAGGGGAAAGAAGGAGGTGGGCACTGACCTCAGAGAAACTGCTTCAGCTGTGTGGCAAAGCAGATACAGACCAAAAACAAGGCCCAGGTGTTACCATAGCTTGTTCTGGTGAGATTTAACTTGTAAAACCAGCAGACAGAAAAGCCTGCTTCAAAATAGGATTATTTTTACAACTTAGTTTTAGCACAAGTGATTCTTTGTTCTCACATTCATCCCAACCTAATAACCAGCTAACACTGGCAGCATGCAAACAAATACCTGAAGCTGGGAATAAGTCCAGCTCTGATGGTATTGCCTGCTGGATGCTGACTTCTCCAAGCACCCATCTGAATAATTTAGAAAGCTCTAGGTGTTTCGTCCATGTGTGAAGGAGAACTCTGTCTCATCAAACTCAGCAATCCTTGCATGGCCAAAGAAATGACTACTGCATTGTTGCTCTGTCAAAAGGATCGGGTCCCATTCAAGAGATTAATGTTTAACGTGCTTACTGGAAGGAAAACCACCACCAAAAAACATGTTGAAGAGGTCCTCGGGGGAGATGTCAGCCTCAAACCCGCGGTGGAAGTCTGAGTGACTGTGTCCGTGCCGAGCAGGGTTGAGTTTCTCGTCCCCAAACTGGTCATATTGCTTTCTCTTCTCCGGGTTGCTCAACACTGCGTAGGCGTTACCAATGGCTGAAATACCAACAATAAGGAAGCAATTAGCTTCTTTTTTCTACAGATAATACATTCAGCCCTGCACGACTGCCAGGACTTGCCTTTTTCATTACACAAACAAGGTTCTCAATGACACGAAACCCGTATTGTTTCAACAGGCTGCTTCAGCAGCACAGCACCAGTACCTGGCACATTTCTCTGGCAGACACAGACAGAAGGAAACCACACCGAGAGACTCAATGGAAAAGGCCCTCATTAATTCAAATGCCAAAGTTATGATAGGACTGGTATGAATTCGGTATAATGTCCCCAGAGAAACCCTCTCAGATGAGTGAAACTATGAATTGCGAAGGAAATACTGGTAGTAGAGCAGCTGCACATTTCACTTAATTAAACTTGTTATTCCTTTTGAACAACTAATGCTCAAATGCTTCAGCTGCAAGCAGCTGTAGAGGAAAATACAATTTTAGTTGACAAATTTTATTCAAAAGTGCCATTGAGGGAATTCACTTTCATAGCCTAAAACCAGAACTGCAAAGAATTTAAATACCGGCTAGATCACTGAAAGAGATTTTAAAAACTCCCATAACAGCTAGTAAGGAAACGTTGGCTACAAGTTGTGTCTGTCACTTATGCATTTCAAAATTTTCAGATGCCATAAGTAAGGTGCATAATTACAAGGACCGATAACCAGCGCCTGTGACGGTGGAAATGTGCTAGAACTAAACCCCCACCAGTTCCCCAGGTCACTCTCCTTCCAGCCTCAGCACGTTTGAGGCTTTCTGCCTGCCACCTTCCTATTTCTGTACTTCTCTCTGCACGTTCCAACTTATCACTTCTCCTCTGTACCAAACACCCCGAGAGCTTCCCTACGTGACTGCAGAGCCTCTCTCCTCCCTGTGTCGCAAGCAGGCAAAAACGTCCACGGCAGTAGCTGCCTGGTGTATAAAAACCAGGGGCAGGAGTGATAGAGAAGGGCAATATATGCAATTTGGTGGAGCTTAACTCCAAGATTCAACATCTTCCCCATGGTCAGAGCAAGGTGTACGGTTTCTTCTTGGACTAGAGATTTGGAGAATGAAGGATGTAATGTCAATACACTTGTTCTCCTTCTTGGTTATAATTAGTGCGCGCAGAGAAAACACTTCTACAACCAGGCAAGGAAACTGGATGACAACAAGGAGTGATCAGCTTGTTCTTTCAAACCGTGCTACATCAAAATGGTTCAGGATTTTTTTCGTTGTCTGACCATCTGCTGACAAAGCCCCAGAAACAAAGCCTCCTTCCAAATCAGGGTTTTAGCTCAAAATAGCCAGGTTCAGCTCTCTTTCCAGTATCAGCCAAAGGTAGTGATGCAAATCTGACACAAGACAGACTGCAACCAACTGCAACTACAGACTGAGACAAGGTCTTGGGACAGTAATGCTTTATCAGCTGTCACTGGGAAGACAAATGCCAAAGCTTCGGATAATACATGAACATAAGACAAAAATTAACTAAAATCCTCATAGCAGTGCACGCTTCCCCCTTCACCCTCTGGAACAAAACAGCTGGACTTCAGCGAGCCCTGCACACTAGGAGCTCAGCTTGGGGGCTGAAGGACGGGGGAGCCAATGAGGCAAGGCCTGGAGGAGAGATAACCTGTGAGCAGATAGCTCTGTGACGGAGGATAAAGGGCACCTTGCTTAACGCACAACTTCTGGCACGTAACTCTGGTCAGAGCCCTTGGCAAACACCATTATTTCAGATTGCAGGTGAGGAAACCTGCCTTTCGCCACTTAGCAGTCTGCCCGCTGCCCCCCGCCCCCCGAAACAGGCTCTCCCAGGTAGCTGGGGGGCAGCTCATTATTTGCCAACAGCAACATGCTTATCAGTTATGGATTTAAGTCTTAAAAGACTTGAACAAACCTTACATAAGACTTTTACTGCTGAATTCATGTCTACTAGAAGCTGTATCGATACACACACACCAGGCTAACCTTGCTCCCTGCTCCAGCAGAAGTCTCATGAATTTCCCTCCCAAGATGGCCAGAACCAGACCATGCTATTTTAATGGCTTAACCCTGCAAAACCAGTGATGTACAACCAGCATTAAGACGTTGTGTGTTTTCTACAATAAAAATCAAACTTCCACAGCTTACAAGACAAAATCCCACAGAGTTACACAGGATGCTGGGGGTTGGAAGTGACCTCTGGAGATCACCTCATCCAACCCCCTGCTCCAGTAGGATCACCCAGAGCAGGGTGCCCAGGGTCACATCCAGGTGGGTTTGGAATCTCTCCAGAGAGGAAGACTCCACAACCTCTCTGGGCAGCCTGCTCCAGGCTCTGGCACCCTCACAGGAAAGAGGTTTTTCCTCCTGTTCAGACTGATCCTCCTGGGTTCCAGTTCATACCCGTTGCCCATTGTCCTGTTGCTGGGCACTGAAAAGTCTGGTTCCATTCTGCTCCCTGACCCTTTAGATATTGATGAGTATTGATCAGATCCCATCTCAGTCTTCTCCAGGCTAAAGAGCCCCAGGGCTCTCACCCTTCATGCAAAATGGGGTTAATGTTCTAAGCAATAGCATTTTTCTTGGAAAATTACTGCAGTTTTAAGTTATCTTATTACCCCGGAAACATCCCTGCTGAAACTGTAAAGAGACCCTGAGAACTGGACTCTCTGCAGCAGAACTGAGGCTCCTGGCGACTTTTTTTGAGTTCTGGCTGCACTGTTGTATGGGTGGTACAGTTTTGCCCTAGAAATTTTCACCTGGAGTTTCTATCCACCAATTCCATCCAAAGCCTTTCGTAACACTCAGGTGCCAAGCTCTTGCTAGAAACATAAAGGCTGGCTGGCTGCCTGAAATGCTCAGTGAGTGGAAGAGTCTAAAACACCAGTTCTGAAGAAGAGTTCCTTGCCACTGGGCCTGCCCAGCAACGTTTCTCTTGAGGGGTTCATGAACCCAAGGGCTGCCTCTGGTAATGTGCAACTTACTGTGTCTCTACTGGATTTTCAGCAGACACTCCAGCACCTGCCATGTGTTGGATGGCTGCCGGGCTTGGAGCTTCTCCCTGCCTGGCGAAAGCTCCTGCGTCTCTCCAAAAAAGGGGACGGATAACATCCCAAGGGAATTCTTCCTGAGAAGTGTGGCAGGAGGCCGGAGCAACCCACAGCAAGGGCTGCTAGGAGAAAAGGAAGGGAAGCTTCTCCTTGTTTGACTACCAGAGGTGAATCCTGCTTGTGTGTATTATTTCAAGCTTATACTTTGCTCATAATACAATCAGCTCAGAAAAGAGACAACTTTACAAAGAGCTTTATTTCACTCTATCTGACTCGTGAGGTTGTTTTAAGAGTCCTTGTGAACTCAACTCAGCACCATTTGAGGGCAAATCACAAAATTTGGAATGTTCTTTACCTTTAAACGCCTCTGTAGCGCCCGGCGCGTGGTTCTTATCTGGGTGAAACTTCAGTGCAAGTTTCCGGTAAGCCTTTTTCAGGTCCTCGTCAGAAGCTTCCCTGTTCACTCCCAGAATTTCATAGTAATCTTTGCATTGCTTTACCCTGCCAGCAGAGAGAGGAGAGAGCACGGACAGTTTGTCCCAGCTGGGAACGCTGCCTGGCGCGGAGTGAGAGCCCTGCGGCGCCTGACGCCACCACGCTGTCCATCAGTGCTGTTCAGTGAACTCGGGGTTACCCATCTCTAATTCCCCAGCGGGTGACCCAATTCTTGTCGCAGGCTCGTTCCCGCTGTGCTCTCGTTATTAGCACACAAACACTCCCACAGAACAAGTCAAGCCAGTGGAGGTAGAAGGGCCTCTCCACAAGCAGTGATATCACCCGCAAAGGAACGCGATGGGCAAATAAGCTTCGGGCTCCTCACGCTCACATTTTGGAGGCATTCTGGGAGGGAGCACAAACAGCAGTGCAAGATCTGAACGAGAGCTGGGCTACTGACTTTTTTGCCCCCCCTCCTCAGAATCAGTTAATTCACAGCCCCAAAAACAACATCAGCTGGATTCAATAGGAAGAAAGAGGGAGCGGCCTAGGCCTGCGGGCGCAGCCCCGTCTGTTCTGGGTACACTCACAGCCCAGTGACGGCTCCTCCTGCTCACATGACTTTGGTGAGACAGCAGGGTGGAGTTTTTGGAGAAATGGATGACGTAACAAGTCCATTAGCCAGAGCTGTTCTTGCATGACTGAGACCATGCCTATAACCTTACACAAAGTTTACCAAGTGAATGTGCCTGCAGCTTCAGTCCTTCAACTTCCAGTATTTGCAAACAGTACAAAGGAATAAAGGACAGCTTCAAACAAAGTTTGGAAAACAGGTTGGGTGGATAAACATATCCTAGGACTTCCCAGTAGGAGCTTTAGAAGTCTATCATGCTTACAGAGTGAAGTGTCCTGCAGTGGATTTCTTCTTTATCAGGCTCTAAGAGAGACCATGAGCAGAATTTCATCAGGAGGAGTGGAAGAAGGACGTGTCCTGTCACTTGCTACCAGACCAAAGCTGCTGCAAGCTAGGAACCATGACTTCCACCTACAGAATTTCAGGAGCACATGGGATTTTTCACAGCAGTACTGAGTAACACTAAAGCAAACACTAATGTGAAGTCCACGAGGTGAACGCATCCAAAATGCCTCCCTGGACCTCAGCCAGGGAGAGGCCTACGTGCCTACAATTCTAGCCCTCATGCATGCCTTTGGGGGAAAATCTCATCGGTCCAGCTGCCTCCCAGGGCTGCTGTAGATATAAATCCTCCTAGGTGTGCTTTTAACACCCAGCCAGTTAAAAAACATTCAGTATGGTTCAAATTTTTGAAACCCTGTGAAAAACAAACCACCATCATGATAGACTCAAGCAAACTGCAGGTTGGAGGCATAGAGAGCTGTGCACACACCTTTTCACTGCATCCACCTGGTCCTGAGTGTAGCCCTTGGGGGCCTCCCCACCGGCCTCTCCGTTGGCTGATGGGAAGTCTCCGCTCATTTTCTTGAACTGAGGGTTTGTGGACTCCCTGGACTGGGAATGGCCATTGGCCGATTGCTCGTTCTTGTTGAGTGATTCGAGCAGAACTGAAATGAGAAGATGAAAAGAAAAAGAGAGGTTGAGAGACTGCCAAGGTAAATCACTCGTCCATCTCTCCCATGGAGACTCCTCCTCATCTCTGCCATGGCTCTAAGACCCCCCACCATCTGTAAGAAAGACCTTCAACTTTTTCACCCAAGGAACCTTTGAGCTCCTGCTGAGGCCTGCCCAGATGTGAGGGCCACTGCTGAAGACATTGGCTCCTTCTCCCAAAGCACACAACCTCCACAAAAACCCCAGGCCTACCCAACCAGACAGCCCGGTAGCCACAGTCGATCACCAAAGTGGCACACCCTTGTCCTCTCCTTATTGTTTGTCCACATCTCTCCTTAACAGCACATCACAGAATCCTAGCGTGGTAGGGTTTGGAAGGGACCTCTGGAGATCATCTCATCCAAGATGCTAAAGCAGGGTCATTCAGAGCAGGTCGCCCAAGATCGTGACCAGGAGGGGTTTGGAATCTCTCCAGAGAAGGAGCCTCCACAGCCTCTCTGGGCAGCCTGCTCCAGGCTCTGGCACCCTCACAGGAAAGAAGTTGTCTTGCATGTTTAGATAGAAACGTTTCCACATTTGTTCCCTAGCACATTATAAAGCATATTACTCCTTTTTATCTACTGCCTCTGAGAGTCCACTGTGCTGGGTAAACTACGTGACAACACCGTATTGTTAGAGAGCTCAGAAAATGACACCGTGGGCTGCCAGTCACACAAGGACACTCCCTGTTTGGGGACAGTCAGCAGCAGCACTGGCTGCTGGCAGCATGACAGGACCTCTACGTACCACACGAGCCAGAGGGGAGCTTTGTTCTCATGTGCTGTCTTTCCTACGTACTCGATGCACGTAGAAGCAGGGGTGAGAAACTTCTCTCTCGATTACCAAACATGAACTGTTGAAATTCAGTTTCCCTGGTTTTGATGCGGGGTCTGCACACGTTTTGGCTACACTGCTGTGGACTGTGGCCTGCTCCTCGCAGAGCTCAGCTGCTGCCCTCCATCCTTTTCAGCTAAAAGGGAACAAACATTCAGGCCTGGCCTAACTGCACAGGTGACTACCCTGTGAAACCAAGTGAGACTCCTCCAAGCACAGAAGCATCTTTCCATCATGTTTTTCCCTACCAGCTGGATAGTGCCATCTTTTTACACAGTTTTTGTCTTTTCTTAATCACATATCAGACTGATCTCTTCATGCCTGTATTTTCCGGTGTGTTAAGAAGAGTGGCCAGCAGGTCAAGGGAAGTTGTCTTCCCCCCTATTCTGCCCCAGGGAGGCCACAACTAGAGCACTGTGTTCAGTTCTGGGCTCCCTAGTTCAAGAGAGACAAGGAACTACTGGAGAGTGTCAAATGGAGGCTACCAAGATGCTGAGGGGACTGAAGCATCTCTGTGGCAAGGAAAGGCTGAGAAGAGACCTAGGGCTGTTGAGCCTGGAGAAGAAAAGAATTAGAGGGGATCTGATCAATGCTGATCAATAGCTCTAAAGGGTGGGAGTCAAGACGATGGCACCAGACTCTTTTCAGTGGTGCCCAGCAACAGGACAAGGGTCAACGGGCACAAACTGGAACCCAGGAGGTTCCATCTGAACAGGAGGAAAAAATTCTTTCCTGTGAGGGTGCCAGAGCCTGGAGTAGGCTGCCCAGAAAGGTTGTGGAGTCTTCTTCTCTGGAGAGATTCAAACCCCTCCTGGTCACGATCTTGGGCAACCTGCTCTGAGTGACCCTGCTTTAGCATCTTGGATGAGATGATCTCCAGAGGTCCTTTCCAACCTCTACCTTTCTGTGATTCTGAAGTTTATGAATTGCATCCCCATTAAAAAGAACAGGCACATGTAATACAATTAAAACCAGACAACGTTATTGACCAAGGCATCAGTGACTCGACGAGCTTGCAGTCTTGTATCCAGAGCTGAGAAACGAGAAGGACGTTTCACCTCCTACTGCACATTGCACATTACAGACCTTGCACCACGGGGGTATCATGTTCTTTATGCAAGTGCAAACAACCCTTGGAGACCAAGAGCCAAGCCAAGATATCCTATCTGCCCCACAGAGCTTGGAGGGGCAAGAAAAAACCGCTCGGTAATCCAACAGCCAATACAGGCAATTGTTACAGAGCGAGGGAGTGAAATGACAGCGGGACAACGAGCAGTAACTCCCTGGATGAGCTTTTGAGCTTGGGGGGTTCATAGATTTTGGATTTGAGAAAAATAAATCTTCCACTTGCTCATATTTAATATAAGAGTGTTCACAAAAATTTTAGGCATTGCCTTCTTTCCTTCCAAGCCTGGGACAAACCTCCAGGCAAAACCTCATCTCGTGAGGCTGACCCTTCTCCCTCACCTCATTCCTGAGGATTTGGGCTCAGTTCCTTACAGCTTGCCAAGCGATTTTTGGTAGCATAGTTTCCCAAACCCAACCACAGATGTCCAATCCTGTTCTGTTCCACAACCCCAGTCCTACTGCTTCTGCATCCCAAAGCCACACTGGTCCTCTGTGCAGCCACAGCACAGCTCAAATTCATAACCTTCTGAAGCAGACTGATGAATTAGTTTACAGCTCTGCCAGCTCAGCTCCCCCCCACGCATGTGCTATAGATCCCTGTTCCTCGCTTATTAGCCAACATTTATTCCACTTGTGTTTGTTTGCCCAAAACTCCCGCTTACAGCTGATCAGTGGGACTTTGTCTATAGCAGCATACCCGGCTGTGTTAACATGAGATTTTTGCTGAAATCCTGTTGCAAAACCCTTCACTGATCCTGTGATGACACCTGTAGGATCCAGTCAGGGTTTGAAGCTGTTCAAGGTCCACTTCACTGATTGTTGCCTAACCTGATGGAACTCATGCGTAAAAAAAGAGGTTTCCCAGGGTGGGGCAGGGGGCACACGAACTATGTGAAGACTCAGTGACCACCATAATTGCAGGATCTTCGGCAACATGGTAGCAACATCTTTGGTGAAGAAGTGGACCAGGCTGCCCAGGGAAGTGGTAGAGTCCCCATCCCTGGATGGGGTTAAAAAAAAACGTGGTACTACAGGATATGATTTAGTGGTCATGGTGGTGTTGGGTTGATGGTTGCACTTGATGATCTTAGAGGTCTTTTCCAACCTTTATGATTCTACAAACATCGCCCAACTACAGACCCAAAGTGTATAGGCAATGCAAGCAGCAGGACATTGAGAAAAGGGTCCCTGGACAGCAGCTCAGACATAAAGCTTGTACCAGCAGCTTGGTCAGGTCTGGCCACAAGTTAGTGCACTGCTAAGTTAACATCACCCACCAGTTCTCTAACACTACATCTCTCACTGCTTGTTCTGGCTGTCCCAGGCCACAGGATTAGAGCAAAACGTGACTGCTTTACACCACCAACCGGTACTTGCAATCTCTTCAGGGAGAGCAATCCTTGTGTTTGGCTGCTTCTACAAACTGCCTCCCAGCGGCTTTTGTGACACATTAATTAGATACACCATAAAGCTTCCAGGAAACGTGACTGCTCCTTAAAACCCATAGAACTGGCAGAAGGTCTTCAAGAAGGGAGAATACTTCTGACGCGCGCTGAAACGCGGGGTGGTCACCAATGGGTTGTACGATGTGGAGACAACACTTCCTGTGCAGAATGGCCAGGGAAAGCACGCATGCAGGAGCAGGTAAGCTCTGACAAGGTCTGTCTGCAGGCCTGCAGACAATGAGAAACTGCTGCCCGCCAGGCTGAGGTGCTGGGGAGCTGAGAAGGGGATTCTGCAGCCATGGGCAGGGCCAGCATGGCTGCACCTCAGAGAGAGGAAGGAGGAGGAGATGAGAGAGAGGCCAGAGACGAGGGAAAAGGATAGAGGAGGAGAAAAAGTATTAGGGGAGGGGAGAGAAGAGGG
>NW_008621639.1:0-32876 GCF_000691845.1 Merops nubicus | reverse complement strand
GTCCCCAATTCCCTCATAAAGCGGGCTGGATACTTTTCGGTCCTCTCTGCCAATGAGAAAAGTCCCGTTCTCCATTTTGGCCCAACGTTATTCCATTTTCAGCCCAGAGAACGGACAGACGTCACCAGAGGCTTAGTTTGGGGTTTGTGTTTGTTTTCCTGTCAGCACTAAACCTTGCACTGCAGCAGGAGACTGGAACACACAGGAAAAACCTGCCACACAAGGAAGGGAGCCATGACCATCACCCCATCGACGGCAGCACCCGGGTCACAGTGTCCACCGTGTCCCTCCCCGGGTCACAGCCCACAGCGGGAGCAGCGGAGGGACTCGCCAGCTGCAGAAGCTGCCGTTGGAACAACGTTGCCTATTTACATTTCACATTATAAGGAGACAATCTGCCTCACTGCTTCCATCACCCAACACAATTCAGCACTAATCAGGAGCAGAGTAGACGTTTGGGTTGCCTTAACAACAGCTTGACTCATGGTCTCAGTATTTTCATGATTTGTCTGCATGACCTTTGGCATTTGTCCTCAGTGACTAGCTCTTCAGATTGTTTGTAGACCAACTTTACTAGCTTTTCTGTACTAGAATAAATCAATCCATCCTGTTAAGGAACAAGACAGCAGCTTTCATACTCAAAGGGACTGCACTTGAGCATCTGCTTCTACTGATGCCTTCTGGTGTTGCCTCCTGGTTTAAATGCAGTTCTCTCACAGCCAGGTTTAAAAAAAAAAATAAAATCAGGTGTTGGAACAATTCTGCCATACATGCCTGGCAGCTGAGGATTTCCCAGGGCTGTGGGACAACCTCAGAACTGACTTTCCATGAGCACTGGCTGACCAGCACAGCTTAACTTCCAGCTCCTCGTCACAATCACCGCCAGGCATGCAGCTGCTCAGTCCACCCATTATTGGAGAAGAAACAGCAAGAGAAGGGGCTCAATCTCTTCACTACTCCCAGACAGCTCCAACTCTCTCCGTGGGGCCTTACACTTGATAGCACCCTGCTTCTTAAGGTCTGGGGTCCTCTCAGCATTACAGTGCTTTCCCAGCTCCATGCAACATTCCCTTCTGGTCCTGACACAATCTGTCATCCGACACAAATGGAGCACGAAGGCCACTCCCCTTTCCCTGGAACTTCTCTGCAGTTTGCTCTTCTGTTGGATCCCTCGCTTATCACTTTTCAACATAATTGACCTTCTTAAGATTTTCAAGAGTAATGCTTTATTGATTATGTATTGTACAAAAAATTGAGCATGCAGTTGTTTAATCTCAGCCTCTACTTTGAGCTCTTTCTAAAAAAAACTCTGCATATCATGCACTAACTATAGGTTGCAAACTTGGCACTTCTGCTTTATCCGGTCTTCCATTCATCCCTTTCAGCAGTCCCAAACCTACTTCACAACCAGAACTGCTTCTGCCAGCACTGCTCTGTTTGTGAGCACAGGCACGGCAAGATTTTGCCAAGCGCTCCCAGAAGGATGTTTGGCAATGCCTGTCCAGTTCCAGCTGCATCAGGAACCACCTCCCCAAAGGCAGCAGTGTGAAAGCACAGCCAAGTGTGCAATCACATTTAACTCTCTGGAAGGCTCCAAAACTGGGTAAATTACACTGGTATGAGAATTTTTTTCCCTTTTCTTCCAGTCACTCACTGCATGACAGCTAGAGAAGCTGTAGTATGAAAGTGTTTACCCTTGGGACTGAATATAGATTTGACTCAAACTACTCTTCTTTTTACCTGTTTATATAGCAGAGTAGGAAGCAACAGATTTCCACTCCTTGACTTTTAATTCAACTTTCCTTTCTAGTAAAAGTAATTAGCCAGCATGTAGCAACTAATACAGATAAAACCTTAATGAGACAAGACAAACAACTAGAGAAACTAGCATGCTGCTCTTCATGAGGCAGTTCCTTCAATCCCCCAACTTGAAATGCCAGAGAGTAACAAACATTAGCAGGTTCCTGGAGATTTACCAGGTGAACTGACAAAGTGATTCCTGTGTGAATGTTGTTTCTCTAAGAGCATTCCCAGAGAGTGTTTACCATTTAATTTTCCCCAATTAGCCAACTCCTTGGTTAGGAAATAAACTATTAAGGATCTAACGCAGGTCTTCTAATTTTGATGCTAATTGTAAGGAGAGATGATGCCCTTGGCATTTCCAACCCAGAGCTTGGCTTTTGGCATCTCACACACTCTGGACATGTTAGGACATACATTGCTTTCTTATATAAGATTCAAACTTTGCTAATTGAGTAAAAATTTAACAGTAAAATGATACTGCTTAAAAAATGTCTGTTTTGTCATCCTCTTGTTCAAGGTCTTGAATGTTGTCTTTTTTCCAATTTCCTCAGGCACTGGATTCCTGACCAAATACCATTAAGATGCAAAGAGTGTCCCTCTATCAGCTAGGAGAAATTTATTTATAGTCACTGAAATTCTTTCTTAATCAGCACACAATCATCCTACAGGCTAATCAATGTGTTCTGCAGCAACAGAGATCTATTTAGTGCTGCAGAATTTTTCTTTCACTATATTAAAGACCTTCTAGAAATGGTAAATTACTTCCCTCAAGTAACCAGAGCCAAGATTATATAAACAGATAAATAACTATATAAATAAATTTTGGCTTCTTTCTGTATAACCAACAGTTGAACAACTAGTGCAGAGAATTACATAGCTGTTAATTCACAGTGGGTGAACACTGCAATTTGGTTTCAAGTTTCCCTTAGAGCCAAAATTAAATTGCCCAAGCCAGTGGATTTTCTTTCATCTATTCCAGAATTCCAGCCATTACACCCCTGTGGGAGTGGAACTCTATTCAAATCTGCACAAGAAAAACATCAATCTACTTTCTGAGCTAGTATGCGTTAAACACAGAATGAAATTACATCAAATCACAGAACCAAAGGAATTGTGTCTATTTTTTTCTGTCCAACCGTTAGGTCATTTGACAAGTGCAGATCTTTCCATCTGAAGACTGAGAAGGACTAAGTCTCTCCATTTTATGGGAAGAATCCAGCTGCCCTTTTGACTCAAACTGCTTCTACCTGTCTGCAGCCCTTCGTCACAAGTCCTGCTTTTCCCTGAAGAAAAAAAATCTGAGCTATAACTACATTTCTATAGGGACATCTGAACGTTTTCCTCAATATGAGAAAATTGCATTATTTTGGTTTGGGATTTAAAATAAAAACCTGCTGCTGTGAAGCCTGGTTTACAAGAAAGCCCAGAAATCTAGCACCAGGTGACAATGCTTCCTCTTCTGCAGGGATAAAAAAAAAACCCTTGTCTTTCCCAGTCCTCCTTCTAGAGCATGCAAGCATTTGAGTGACAAGTCTCCATCAGAGCTTTCCTGGGGGAGAGAAAAATGACAGCAGTGAATAAACACTTGGAAATGATGCTGGTGTCTGTTCTGCTGTCTCTTTGGGGGCAGAATCATTGACGTATCTGAGTGACTCAAGGGGAGCATTAACAGAGTCAGGAGGCACGCAGTTTAGCAACTGTTACCACTCATGGGAACTTCATTTCCAGCATCTTACAGGCAAACATTAGTTTATATATGGCAAAACCCAAAGCTGTGGCACAATGACAACAAGCTTGCACTCCAGTTCAGGACCAGCTCTACTCCCAAGCATATTCCTGTTTACCTCTTGCTTAGAGGAAAAAAGTCTATCATGCCATACTGCACATATATATGTATACATAAGAGCCATTCAAGCCCATGGTATCACCAAAGAAATCTAAAAAAATAAATCTGCTGTGCAGTGCTCTAAGCAGGGGTCAGCTAAAGGCAGCTGCTGTCCATGGAAACTTGAAAATACACAGTGAGAGTAGAGCTTTGAAATTTCTTTAAGGTAGGCAGAACTACAGCAATGTTCTCAAAAGTAGAAACCTCTGCAGAGTTCAGTGAAATAAAGTGATTTTTTTTTTCCCCAAGGCCAAACAGCAACAGACCCCAGTTCAGTATCACAGATTGCATGTGTAAAGTTTGCACTTTCATTTTTAAACAAAAACCCCTGCATAACTAAAATTCCTAAGATGAATCTACACACCAAGGCTATGGCAGACATACAGCTTAAGCTGCAAAACCAGAGAAGTGTTAAATTCTTCTGCCCAGTAGTAGCTCAGGTACTGTTCCAGTACAAATTCTGCAGTTATTCCTTTAGCAATACCTCACAGTTGATAAAAGAATGTTAAAAGTTTTCCTGAAAATTAGTTCAAGTAGCTTGAGCTCCAAACAAGTCCACATCTTGACAGAGTACATACACATCCCCTGGTCCTACAGCAGGTGAGCTCATGGATTTGAGCTGCTGCATCCCCAGTACCCCACTAGTGCCTTCCCTGAGAAAATGCTGTGCATCCACCTTACCCTTAGAAATACCAGTAGTGGAAAAAAGGCAGGTTTACTGCTCTTCAAAGACAGCAAATAGAAAGTCTTAAATCCTATAAACAAAGCAACCCAAATGCATAGATTGGAACGACAAAAAAAAGCAACAAAGCAGCTTTGAATGTATTGAATTAATCTCAATACCCACTCTCCTCTATTTTGTTTTGGAAGGTCAAATCTTGTTGCTCTTAAACACAGAAGAGTGGCAGATGATTTAATGAAATTTTTCTACATCTTATATACCACAAATTAATAAAAGCTTTTTGAATTGGAAGTGGTTAGGGGTTGCATATTTACTGCTTGGCTGATCCTTTCTCTGCTTGGCACTTCAGACGTTGGACAGAGAGGGGAATCACAGCAAAATACAACCTTTGGAGTAACTCAGCTGCATATTTAGAGCTCAGAACCAACCAATGCTTCCTCGACTGGATTTGGAAATGAGCTAAAAAGAAGGACAAGACTCCTACCAAACTGGCCAGGGGAATGATGAGTTTTTACAACTTCTATTAGAAGTACAGAACAACAGGCATTTAATTGCTTTTATGATTTGTGAGACAAAGCATTTTAAAGTTTTGAGTAAGGGATTGATGCTGAACAATCTGACAGAGAGAACATGAGTTCAAGTTGGACTGGCTTGGGCTGAAACTGCCTAGAACTGTTCAAACATACACTGAACACACTGGAAAGCTGCTTGGTTCATAGAGTACAGCAACTAGGCTTTAAGGCTCTCAACACAATTTCAATCCATGTTAACAGCAGCCTCCTGCATGTAATTAGCACTCTTTATTCCAATTAGTTTGATCAAGCACTGGTACTTTTTGGTCCCCCCAAACTGGACAAGTTTTGAGGTTGTGGGACAGAGCAAATCCAGCATCTGTTTCCATTATAAAAGCAGGTAATCAACATTTAATGTAAGTCAGGGTCATCAAAATATAGTTTTATTTACATTTTCATATCCAAGTTCAATACAAATAATGAAATATTTACAACAATTTTAATTGTACTAGAGCTATTTTCCCCTCCAGATTCATTAGTACTTTATTGCGGGCTTTACAACAAAGCTCTGCTAACACTAGGAACAAGCCATAGATAGAGGGATAAAAAAAATAAAGTGCATCTGTAAGATGTCCTTAGTTACCTTCACTGGGCAAAGCCCTACACATAATATTGAGACATCCAGTGCTCCTCCTTGACCCCAGTTCAAGTCCCCACAGATGGCAGACAGCTTCTCCAATCATCCATTACATTCACAGGATGTCAGCTCTCCCTCCAGCTTTAGCACACAGGCAAGACAATGCACAGCAGCAGTCCAGCATTTTTCAGAGGCTGAATTGTTTTCTCATCACCACAGCAGATCTTTTAGGAAGAATCTCTTTTGATCTTCAGCTCATTCTTCCTGAAGTCATCCCAGACTCTCACAAAGCCAGGACTCTGGCATACTGCTGGTGCTAGAGATGGTTATAACTCCAAAAATCATGGAGGATCTTTCAGACTAATATTAACAGGTTTGAGAAGTTCCTACAGTTGTTCCCTTTACAGTATTGTGCAAGTCAGATTTGGCCTGTCAGCTTGCAGCTCTTTTTTTTCCCTTTAGGAATGTGTGGTTGGCAGGTTGGAGTTGAGAGGTAGAGAATCGATCTGTTTACTAGACAACCAAAAACACTCTGGGCAAAATCCAGTTTGACAGGCATTAGTTTATACTTTCTCCTATCAAATTAGTGCAGTGAAATATTAAGTACAGTGTTCCTTAAACTGTGTCTGGTAAGTAAGTATTAGACCAGATCAAAAACTATTTGTTTACAATGAAAATCCACTTGAATTAAAACAATAAACAAAAAAAAACAAGTCAAAACAATTCCCAGTAGAGACAGCTACAACATTAAAGAATCCTCTCCTTATTTAAATGACTCAAACACTGAAGAGAAGCTTTGCTGAAGATGGAACTTTTGTTTTAGTGTTAAAATCCGATGGCTTTCTACTTAAGACAGCTTTATCTGAAGAATGCTAAAACTAAATTCCACACGGGAGATGCAGTTTTAAAAATTGCAAACCATATCATTATGATTTGAACAAGTGTATTTGATCTCAGCAGTGCCAAGGCAACATTCTCCTGCTACAGTCTTGCAATGTTTGGTATACACATGATGGCAGTATACAGCTCCTTGTGGAAGGCTTGCACGACGTTGCTCTGCGTGTTCTTAGGACCTGACTTCATGGGCTTGTGTTTCATCTGCCTCAAAACTGGGGTTGTCAACATGTGGAAGGACATTCACAGCAGAGGGCTGGGATTCGTTGTTTACAAGATGCATGTTGTCATCTGTCCAAAACAAAACCAAGAAAAGACAAGTTAAGAAGTGTCACAGGCAAGTTTTGCTACCTCCAGGCAAACCACAGTTGATTTATTTCCACAAGCCCCCTGCAGTGGTCTTTCCCCAGCACCTTTTCCCTGCACAGTGGGAAATCCAAGGGCATGCTCCAATTAGCACTCTTCTGCTCCCCCTCGTTGGCTTGTGAGCCCATTCTTGATAGTACCTGTAATTCCTATAGGTATCTGCTCAGCTCTGGAGTTCACTTCTCACTCATGCTGAGCTAGGTTGTGTGCTCAAGTGGCAGAAGTCTGCATGAAGCTACAAAATCCTACTATAAGGAGGTTGGCCATTTTTGTATAACTTGAAGACTGCTGAAGACAGGCATCAGGAGCAACTTCTACAGGCTAGGTTCAGGATAAGCTGTGGGTCACAGGCTGATTCAGGGAGGAAGACCTCCTCCCTACAAAATTCATTAGGCTGATCTTAGTGTGTGCCCTTGCCACCCAAAGTAAGAATATACAAGGGCCTGAACCACAAACTTACCCAGCATCTTTTCAGTTGCTTACAGGGATGCAATTTTAGCTTCTGATGGTTAGCTTGTAGGATGTGCCCCCTGCTCTGCTGGGGTGCCTAAATGGGACACTTCCATACACGTCACTTGCTGGAGCAACCTGTCCCTAAAGGAGGCTGGCAGCAAATCTTTCCTATCAGGTTTCCTATCAGCTAGGCTTCCCATAGGAAATCTAAGCAGACACAGCCAGAACATCCCTTTCACCTCCGAAAGCTTCCCCTCTTATGCCTCTTCCCAAAGCCATTCCACAGTCCAGGGGATAGTTACTTTCATTTGTTTACCCAGAATCTTTCAGTTTTAAAAATCTACAGCAACACTGCCCATGTGTTGGCAAAGTTGAGCACTAAAAAGACATTTAATTAGTTTGCTCTTGTTCAAAAAGTTGAAGGCATTTGGAAAAGCTGATAGTCTTTTCCAGTTTAAATTCTCTGAAAGCATTCAGGGATGACTCAACCTTGGCAGAAGCTGAAATTCAGTTGAAATATCTGTCATCTCTATTTTGCATCATCTAAGCTAGAGTAGGACTGATTCCCCATAAGTTGTCTGTAAGTAATTAACTACTTATAGCAGACAGATCTGGTGACAAAGCAACACTCATTCAACCCAATGAAATCTCCAAACAGACAACACCATGAGAGACATCTTCCAAAAAAAAAAAAAAAAAAACAACCACGAACTTTGGCCTTTAAGTAGCAAGCCTCCAATTTTCAACTACTCTCTTCATAGACTTAGCTTCCAATTCACATTTAGGTTGCATTTAGTTTTAAAACGAACAGTATCAGAGCCAAGTGCTAAAACAAAAGGGAGGATTAAGATTCCCCTGAAAACCAAGGTACTCAAGCACTGTGAGATGCTAAGGCAGATCCCCCCCATCCACTGCATAAGCAACTAAGTGTAAGGCAATCTAGCAAGACAGATGACACAGACGCACTTTCTGATGGGGCTTGTTCCTCCACAACAGATTCATCTGCTCCTTGTACAGAAGCATATCCAGATGATGCTGTTTCACTGCGATTATCCTCTTCGTTAACTACAGAGATATTTGATGTCCTACTGGATACTGTGGCTTGCACAGACTCAGCCACTTCTTCTACATCCACCTTTGTGAATAAAAAGAGAAAATGGTTAAGTTACAGCTTTGTAGGAGGCTTCAGCTTTCCAGGAGACTAATGTCTGCAAGGACTTGAGTCTAGTGAACTTTTACCCAGAAAAAAAAAAAAAAAAATTAAAAAAGCTCTGCTGTAATCTTCCAGCATCACAGGTGAAGACCAGTCACTGCCTGAGTGGGAGTTCAAATACAGCTTCTACACTCTTCAGACAGCTCTTCCCCTTTACTGCTCAGTACCAGGAAGACAGATTCTTCCTCCCACTCAGTGCAGATCTCCCTCTCCCATGCACACTCTGGGGTGTGTTTTAGCTGGCCCAGGCAGTGTCAGGCATTGGCAATAGGGTCTTCCACTGGCACCTGCCACAACAAGCAGTTGCAGAATATATCCAAAATTCTTTATGTATCCTAGGAAGCCATGTGGCTCCAGGAAAGCCACACATGGTAACACATTTGCTTTTCAAGGACTCTGGGTACTTATTAACTGAATGGAGGCTGGTTTCAGGGGGGTATGAGCTGTCAAAGTCTGCCTGAAGCTCTGATAAACACCCTTAGCAGCAAATGCAAGAGTTAAGAGCAATTCTTCAGCCATGCATTACAATCAATTTTGGCTGACATTCTGCCCAAGGCTTTGGATGATACCAACGGAGACCAGGTCAGCTGCAGGCTTTGCTAAAGGGCACACAGCAATTAGTCCTGTAGCATCTTGCCACTGACATGGCAATGCCTGTGCTTATCACCCATGCCTGAGAGGCAGCATAAAATAGCTCAATATGGGGTTACTACACCAGCCAAATACAATAATGGCATCTGTCACTAAGAAGGACTGCTGGCTTACCTCAACACCCAAAACCTTGAGTATGTCACATTTGCACATGGGGCACGTCCTGTGTTCCAGAAGCCAGGGGTCAATACAGCTCTTGTGGAAGAGGTGGCTGTTGAAAGAAGGTATCCAACAGGTTAGGCTTCACACCAGAAAAATGTTTGTGGCAGCTATAAAGGCCCGTTAAGTAACACTAAACTTATTCTAGAGTGGGTTACTTTATTTTGCCACAAGTTTCAGTTGAAAGTTATGGATAGTTGATCTCTCAACCTGTAGCTTGTTTATGCTTATTAGTAGCTCTATACAACTTGCTAGAATTTAGAATTATCATCTTTGCTACATCAGTCAAGCTTTTCTTTTAAAATAAATCTATGTACCATACATTCCCAGGTGATAATTTAATAGAAATATTGACATTTCAGCCTTCACTTTAAGCTGAGCTCCTGTCATGCAGATGCAGATGACTAAATAGCACTCCTCTGCTAAAGCCATACAGGAAAATCATCTTACGGAGTTATATCCCCAAGATAAACCACACTCCCACACATGTACTTTGTCTGTAAAGTCACTGTGTGTTCCAAGTGGATATTTGGTAGGCTGTGTACTCAAAGTAAGTACCATTCAGCCACTATAGATGCAAATGTTGCTTCTATGAAGACAATACCACAGTGGGTCTGAATTAGGCCACAGATTTATGAGGATGACTTCAAATCCTGTCATCTGCCTGTTCCTTCAGCCTGAATAGAAATAGCAAGGCAGACAGTCACTGCTTAATATTAATCAGCACTCTATTATGAGAGAAGTGCAGAGATCACCACATCCTGTGCTCAGTATCCTACACCCCAGTATGCCACCAGGATTCTCCATTTCATCCCTCCTATGCAGCATCTCCTTCCAGCTGCACCAACATAATGCCTACAGTACAGCCTGAAACTTCCTTGACACAACTATTTTAAGTACTTTGACTTAATACTGGTCTTGTGTACCTCTGCTACTATGAATGCCTTCAGTTTGACTATCTGGACAAGAATGACTTCTGCAAATACACACACCCCAGATAGATACCACCAACGTGACTCACAGGAGCATTGTTTCCTTCATGGATATAGTTAAACACTTTAAACAAGTAGGGTCTCAGTGTTGAGGTCAACCACCAATATCAAGTATGTTCCTCAAGTAAATATCAGGTTTGTATCTCTCATATGAGAGGATTTAATGTGTTTGATACTGGGAGAGATCACCGTTGTTGAAGATTAGCAAATAAAAACAGTCATCTTAAGCTAGTGCCTCTTAGAGCTACACTGGGTCAAAGAGGAATGAAACATCAGAGAAAGGCACAAGACAGCAAATTTATACATAAAAAATATATTCAAAAGAAGTTACTCCCCTCTTAACCCAAAAAGTCACACTTTGTTTGCAAGTTCATATCAAGATTAGCAGGGTTTTTAGGGAAATAATGAGAAGTCAGGTCTCCTATCAGCCAAAAGTATCTAGAGCCTGTCTAAATGCTTCTGTACTCACGGGACTTCATGACTAAACAGGACTACTCACAAGCTTAAACCTGACTAGACAACTGAATAATTATTAACACACATGCCTGAAAGCTTGTTCAGTTTGGGTTTTTTTCCTAAACTATTAAGCATTAGATCAAGCAAGTCTGTTGGTAACACCTTAACAGGCCAACTTTGTGGTATCAGAACAGCTTAGAGGTCCTGCTGCGTGGGAGCAGAGAAGGCTTTTACAGAACTGTGACCTCATTACAACTGTAACCCCAGCTCAGGTCTGATTGTGTTTGACAAGTAACATTGCTCAACATACAACAGCAGTTACAGATTTTTCCATTCTTCAGAACTTGATTTTTCCTATGTCAAAATTTTTCCAAGTGCTTTTCTGTAACCCTCCCAAGGGGTTACAAGACCTCTTTCCATACAAAATTTGTGTAGTTCACATCACAGCCCACAGATTTTAGAAACTTTGCCAGAGAAGTCCCGTTCAGTAGGCACAGGGGGAAGTCCCACAGGAAAGTTTCCCTGAGCCCTGGAAAGGCTTCATTGCTCATCTTAGAAGAAATCAAATTAAAGTCTTAGTGCTTACCAGACTCCCACAGAAGTACTGCAATGAGATACAGCAGTTAAGAATTCTAGAAAAATAAACTGCTCTAGCTCTACTGTGGTCTCTATTTCAGGTGATGCATACAAAATTAGAAATGCTTTCTTCTAAATTACAAAAGTCAGCATGGTTAACAAGTTTAGTGGGAGCACAAACCTCTTAGCAACCACTAAACTAAGCGACAAGAAACAGGCATAGTTTTGCCAGTTGTCTACAATTTAGAGGTTACATTCTTACACAACAGCAAAGGAAAAAAAAACACCACACCTTTAAAAAGCTCTGGCATCCCTGGGAGAGGCACTGTGATCTGCTGAATTATGCTTGTAAATCTACTCCCAGGGGAAGTTATGAACACAGGCCATCAGGGCACACTACAAGTGTGTATTTACAGAGTTCCTGTTGTTCAAAACACTGCTTGACAGATTGAGGAATCCTTGCTGTGCAACAACTCGATTAAAGTTTGATCAGCTTTGTTAACATAGCTGAAGGAGCAACCAGTAAGGGGCATGCTTGCAGATTTTGGATTAAGGGGCAGTTTGGAAGAAGACTTACTTGCAGGTCAGAATACGCACTACTTCGTTGGGCTTGTACAGCTCAATGCACACAACACAGGTATCTCCATCAGGACCAGTTTCCTAAGGCAGTGAAATGAAATCACAGCATTAAGAGGCTTTGAAAGCTTCCTATGAACTGCAGTCAAATTTACTGCAGACAAAGGGGTCTAGCTCAAGCAATCTAAAACAGCTCTCATATATAATCTTCTAAAAACACGTTGTGTGGATTACTCATAGTCAAGATGACACTTTAACAGAAGCACAAAGTTTAATCCCATGGTTTAGAAATCCAGCTGCAAACCATCACTGGATTACTCGAGGCACTGCTCTACAAGTTTAGAAACTGCTGCCTCCAAGTTTTAGTTTCAAAAAGAATAGCCAGGGAAGCTGATTAGATGTACTAGTTTACCTTTAAGCATCCATGCCAGCAAATTAGGACCTCTCACCTCAGCAAGACTACAAGGTAGGATCTAAAAAAATAATCTGGTTTATAAGAATGTGCAAATTGGAAAGTCTTGCACCCTGGTAAAGGAGCTTGTCTGAAAGAGGGATATCTACTCAAGAGACAGCTGTGGGCTCAGAGAGGCTTCTGCATCCTGCTCCAGTACTAAGGACCACTCTGGTGTCTGTGCAAAGGGCAAGTGGCAGTGCTTGGGAGGTTACAGGATCAGCCATACCTTGTCCCCTTGCTTCAGGGTGCGCAGCTGTAACTGTTCAATGGCCTTCTTAGCCTTGGCCTTCAGTTGTCTCTGCAACAGAAAGCAGTCCTGGTTAAACACAGTCATTCTTCTCTTAAGTGGTGGTTACTAATACTTACCAAGGTGCCTACTGCAAGCAGGCACCAGTTTTATAACCCAGATGTTATCAAAACAAGCCAAGTAAGCATGATCATGCTATTAAAGGACAACCAGACTTTCAGGACATACTAATATGGTTCAACTCTGGAGGATACACCAACAAGCCCATTTGCATATGCTTTGGTTTTACTTTTTCACAAAGCACAGAAATTTCAAGGGCTTCTTCTTTGAGAAGATGTAAAATAATCCCTTGATCAGATTAGACCTACCCAAAACAAACAGAAGCCTTCAAATTGACTTGGTACAGAGGATTGAACATCGAGTTTGACAATCAATAATTTTAGCTACTCGCTTTATGGCAACTTCCTGGCACTAAACCACATCTCAATGAAAGGTGAGATTCGTTACCAATCAGCTCAGCTACCCCAGCACACCCTGAGCTAGTCCTCTGCCACCACTGTTCCACACAGCACACAAAGAGCTCAGGAGCCTCCTAGCACCAGCCACTCCTGGCAAGTAGAATAATGCAGCTTTATCTCAGTATTGGTTCAAAGTAACATGAGCAAAGGAGGGGAAAAAAAAAAAAAAAAAAAAGAAGGGGGGCTCAGAGCTATTTCTCCCTGCAACACAAGGTGTGAAACAAGTGAAATGACTCGTGTCAGGTAGATTACAAGGCAGCTCTGCTTGGAAGCAGAGGAGGGAGCGTTCCCCTTCATGCAGTAATTCACTTGCTGCTGTCAGGACAGCAGGGCAGAGATGAGCAGACAGCAGAAGCCCAGCTTGCCTGGCAACTGTTGCTGTCCAGCTGTCACTGCAGCATTTCATTAGGACAGGAGCCAACGTCTCGGTTTAAAGGTTACAAGTTGGTGCTGTTTCACCAACACAAAGAATGTGACTGTGCTCTCCCTCCCCCGGGCACTCAGTGCCTCAGGACACAGCAGCTCCGGCTGTGCCACCCCACTGCACTTATCTTAGGGGCAGGCTAGGCTCAAGTTTTGCAGCTAACCAAAAATCCTCTTCCCCATTTGGCTGCTCAGTGCAGGATCCCCACACTGTTAGTTGGCTCTTCAGCATTACTTCCCCTTAGCCATTTTAGACAAATTACAAGAACCTTCCCCAGGGATGAAGGTGCAGTGCTGGTGGCTCAAGTACAGAAGGAACAAGTGGGTTGAGGGCTGCTGCTAACACCCAAAACACAGCAAGAAGTGATAATTCAGGTCTGCATAAGAGTCCCTGTGCTGAAGCAGTTAATAGCAAACAAGTTGATTTATATGGTCTGCTGGGACCCTCTCAAAGAATTTTGGTGCAAAATGACCTATTTGTGTATCAGTGTTATTTGGGGGTCCTAAGACACAGCAGCAATGTGCAGGCTTTTAGGGGTTTAACAGTTGATAACTATTAACAACTATCATGGAAGAGGTACATACAATCCAAAGATAAAGAAGGCAAACAAGTTTTCAGGTGTATTTTTTTAGGAACAACAACCAGTCAAGTTTACTTTGAAGCTTCTAAAAGTTCTTCTGCTGAAGACATCAATATGTGTCTGTACATCACTTAAGATGAACTTACAATGATGTTCCCCTTACCAATATTTCAGACTGAAGCCACAGAGAAGCAGCCACATGGTCATCTCAGTAAACATCCCAGAAGTTTCAGCAGCAGAAGTGGTAACATCTTAATGCAGCAATATTTATACTTCTCAGATGCAGCCAGAACTGTTTGTCACTGCTATTTTTTCTTAATTGAAAACTTAACTGTCTAGGAATGTACTCCCTCGTACAGTATCTAATCTATGCATCTAACACCGGGCCAAGCATATTAGGCAGGACCTAACTGGCTATATCATTAATAATTTACTGAAAAAAATATTTTAACTTTTGCCTGGGCACAAGTTTAATTGCTCTTCATGAAATGCACCAATGGCAAAGTCACCTTTAATGTCAATTTGATAAGTACAGCAGAACACCCCTCCGGGGGAACGAAGAAAGGTTGCAAGAGGAAGCTTTTTATTGAATAGCCTACCAGGGATCTGGGATACTCAAGCTTGGAATGTCAAAGCATTTTGTGAAGCCAAGTTTTTCAAGCAAACATTAAATGTTAATGATGTTAAAAGTCTAAAAGCTGCAACCCAGCAACTCTCGAGAAAATAGGTAAAGTTGAAGCAGGAAAAAAGCTAGTGAGATATTACAGACAGGTCAGGTCCCAGCTCCTAACCAGAGGTATGTTGAAATAGGAACCACCTACCTGGGAAAATTAGGTTTGCTCTTGCTTAGTTCTCAATCCTCCCTAGTCCAACACTGTTGATTTTTATCTGCAACCCTTTCTGCATAAGGGTACCTCCCTGGCACCCTGTGAGCATGGCCATGGCAATGCAAACCAGCAAGCTCAAAGGATGTCAGGAACTCCTGCTTTTGTCCTGTAAGCTAAGGAAGTTCTTCCCCACAGGTAGCTACTGCCATGAAAAGAGTTTTGAACTGTGGAAAGTTGAGCAACACACCTCCTCCAAAGCCATTAATTAGGTCATTTCTCAGCTGCAATATCTAATCTTTATGAAATCGTGGAAGTGAAGACTTGAGCTTAAATTAGAAACCAGGCCACAGATAACATCACTGGCCATTTTGCATCATTAAGAAAGGTTAATATAGTGAGGAACTGAATTTGCCAGTACTCCAACTAGAAAGGCAGCAAGCCACCTACCATGCTTGTCTTGTTTTTCCACCTTCTTGCTCACAGACCTCATGATGCAGTAAGAGACCGCAGAGGTGGGGACTTGAATTTCAAGCTTAGAAGAAAATATGCATTCAGATAATAAGCAGTAGGTTGTAAACAGTTTAGCTAGCTCTCTCATGAGGAAAAAGCTACTCTAACTTGATGGGGACACATATGCTACTAAATTTATTTTTTCACTTGGACTGCAAGACAATGTGACTGACTCTTCTCAATAGTTGCTCAACTTTTTAAAGAAACCCATTGCACAGTTCTACATTACTGACTTGTATGCAATTCCTGCTCAAGCGGAGTGGGAGCCAGATGCGGCCTTCTAGAAACATCTGCAGAGGAGAACATGTTTAAAAACTGGGTTATATGTGATCAAGTCATCCAGAAAGTGTGCCTTCACCAGAAGAAGCAGTCATACCAAGAAGTACTGGAACTATTGGCAAGCAACAGAGTTTAAAAGCACTCAACAGCCTGATGGTCTGTAAAGCGAGAGATTCCTTCAGAGAACACTGAAATCTAAAGATTTTTCTCAAGCCAAAAGAAAATAAAAAAACCCCCATATTGCAAACATGGCAATACCTGGAAGCCATCCAATTCAAGCAGGGGTTACTACTAGTCCCATGCATGAAGGAACACCTATCTAGACAGGCTCTTGTTTTCAAGAAGCCTTTGCAGAAGAGACAAAGCTTCTAGAAAATAGTCTCCCCTCTTTCTGTTCTACCCAGTAGTAAACAAGTGGGACTTAAGCACCCTTTTCAGTCCAGGGCAAGAGCTCTCCTGAGGCCAGGGCTCAGTCCACAAAAACAAGTCATATATTCAGGAACCTGAATATAAAGCTGCAGAGCATCATTATCCCATATGACATTTGACTCATCATAGTATTCTGTAGAGCAATTCAAAAGTGCGCTTGGTTCAAGTGGTAGACTGACACTTTAAAGACTCCTCGCAAAACAGCAATATAATCAAACAGGGAAGGTCAAAAAAAAAAAAACACCAAACAGATACTTTGAAGAGTCGTAACACTGAGTAAAGGTATATGCATTCAGAACAGCAGCTTGCTTCTGAAAGAAGGAAAATTTGTAGTACTTCTTGACACACACGACTGTTTCCTAAAGACACCTCCCAAAAGAAGGTACAGCCCTTTGACATCTGTGCAATAAAGGAGACAAAACACACTCCTCTACCTCACCCAAGTAACAGGCTGAAGTCCAGGCAACCTGAGCTTCCAAAGAGCTGAAAGATGACAGGAAAGCTCCCCCTGTGGCATGTAAGCTGTTAAGGAGTTTGACTAATATTCAATATCTCAGGGAGTCACAGTAGGAAACTCTCAAACTTTGGACATGCACTGAAAATCCAATCAGCTGGCTAAGAGGGAACACCGTAGCATCACCTTTTAGTAGCTCACCTTTGCTAACAAGAACTTGTGTGTTCTTTGTTGCTCATTTATCATTGTGAAGTCAGTTTTTAAATGCCACGGCATAAAAACAATTGAAAACAATTCTGGATTGTCTTGAGTGTCGCTTTTACAAAATAGAACATTTTTTCCCCTACTAGCAGAGTAGCTTTCTTCTATTCTTGTATTTTTTATAAAGCACCTTTTAAGGCTCCCTAATTTCAGTTTAGCTGAAATCATGTGGAACTGGCATGTCATTTATCAATGTTATTTTTCAATCTACAGTAAATTCCTTGTGCACACAGAGCCCAAGATAGAAATAGTGTGTGAAGGTGCTAGCCAAGCAAACTGGATTTTCCCAGTACCAGCTACCCCTGGAGTCATTGATAACGTTTCTAGCTTGTTGAAAGCCTGATAGCTCAGAATAGAGCTGAACTTCTACAACTGCTCTGTTAAATATCTTCAAAGGAAGAAAAATTTTCATTGATAAACAGTGCATTTGCAGACCAGCTTCTAGGGTGCCCAGATTTTCCTGCCCAGGTTTGTTTAGCATTGAACAGAGTTCTCATACAAGGATAGATGGCAGGGAATGAAAAAGGGAATTCATCAGCAGGAGATTGTGTATATCTCTGTGCACAGATGTCAGCACAAGGACAGCGGCAAATTACAGAGCTCCACAACATCCTTCATGAAAGGTACTAGAGAACTCCATGTGACAACCAGAAGTGGCAATGCAGGCAGCAGTCTCACAGGCAGCTGACAAATTCCAACACTGCTCTTCTAACTATGCACTTACTATATCCTTATTCCCTTATTGTACCCTCACATCACTTCCAGGTGAGGCATAACACCAGAATCATGAAGGTCTCTTCCAACCAGAATGATTCAAAGTTCAAGTCCAACTGTTATGGTCCAACATGGACTAAACCAACTTGTGTTCTAGACCTCCTTCAAGTGCTTTGAGGCAGACACAGCATAGACAACGCACAAATACAGTTCAGATCTTTACTCTCAGTAAGGATATAGCCAGGGAACCATCATCCACAAGATTACATTTAGACAACAGAATTTCAGAACAAACACTCAGCTGAGTTAAGTTCTGTTATTATTAGGAAGAACCCAGCATTCCACTCTGGCCAGTAGTTGAGCCCAGCTTTCCTAGTCCAGGAATTGTACTTGGTACTGCTGTCATTCACCCTGGCTAGTCTCTCTGACTGCCGAGAGCAGCAACGGTTCTGCATCTTAACATTTTAAAGAAGCCAGTCCTAAAATGTTACAGAAGCCTGAGACTGGCCTGAACTTCAACACCTGTGTCCAGCTTCTACCTTCAGCAGCTTATTTCGGAAGGATCTTGCTCAAGGGGCCTGAAATCACCAGGACAGTAGAGAAGCTTCGTAAGGCAGGTCTGAAGGTCTTTGCAACACAGAAGTCCATCACCTCTTTAACTATTTAACCACTGACCCAGTGATAATTCACATCAGCCCAGCTGGAGTGAGGTGCTTGTGCTGTTGCTGTCCCTGGGAGAGGACTCTAACAACTCTTTCAGAGCTGAGGTGTCTCCATCAAGAAGCACTGCAAGTACCAACAGTCTCCTTTACAACACAGCTGTAAGGGCAAGGCTGAAGTAAGTACATCTGAGCCACTCGGAGCCTGTTCCTGCTGCTGCCCATCACCTTTGACAGATGTCATGCCGGGACTTTAGTCTCACTTCTAAGGCTTTTGCTTAAGCCCTGAAGAAGCAGGTATAAGGCGGGTCTGATCAGACTGAAGACAAAGCTGTAAGCATTAGTCCTATCAGCTGATCAGATTACCCCACTGAAGCCAGCTACTTGGAAACTTAACTCGTTAGCAACTCCCTGCTTGGGGTTTAAAAAGGAAAACAATTTAACAGTGCAGATTTTTATCAACTCCTAATTGAGGCCTCACTGCAACTCTCAGAAAGCTTTCAGTCAGAAAGCAGCTTTCCACAAGCAGCAGCTTAGCTTCCAAGCTGTGGTCTACTGAAAGGCGGCCAAAGTCAAGCACCATTCTGCAGACGGGTTTGCAGTCGTGTCTCACATTAGAGCTAACACACAGGGCTACGTGGGAAGTGGGAGGGTCAGCTAAAAGCAGCTTAGCTCTCTCACCGCCTCCAAAACATCAGCACTGCCATTCAGGGAGTAACATTTGTAGGAGACAAAGTCAGCTAAACACAGTTGCTTTCTCCACATAGTTTACTTTTTTTTTTGCTGTTTCTTTGAAAAATTTTAAGCTATGTAAAGATATAGCTTATAGCATTTTAAGGATCACACTCTCTCCTTCCTGTGGAATGAAGAAATTCAGTAATTTGGGTGCTCAACCAGTATTTTGCCCTCAAGATCCACAGCATGGAGGCTCAGGGGTATAAAAACAGTAAAGGCATAAACTCACCTGATTCTTGGACTGGGCCCTTGCAATCCTGAGTCTCCGAGCAGAATAAAAAATGAAGTAGCCCATGGTTGCTGCTGTGACAATGAAAAAGGACACCGAGATGAAGAAGATGGAGTACTGATTCATGGAAGGGCCATGCTTTTTCCCCACTTCGATAACCATGGTCACTTTCATGCCACTCTCAATCCGGTGCAAGATCTCCATGCCTTTCAGGTTGCCAATCATAATTGCCACAATGCTTTCAGCACCTGCAAAGGAGAAGGAGAATCCATGCTCAGTTCCCACATGTACAAAAGTCATCGTCTTAGATGTTCCAGCTCAAGTGCTAAAGAACAGACTGGAAAGTTTCTAACTAGCATTTGAAGATTCAGCGTGAGCTGATGGAGTAAGTGTCATCTCCGCGTGCTTGTTCAGCTGAAATGTATGTCCAATTACCTCTGAGCTGCATAAGTCAAGTATATTTAGAGTTCTTTGCTCTCCATAGCACTCCTCACTCCCATATAGGGCACACACCGTCATTACTTTAGACTCCAAAAATTTGGTGATTTACATTTTAACATGCCTCTGAACTACCTGAAGTTAAAAAATAAATGTGATACCATGTGGGGTCCTTAGGGATTGTGGTATCTGCAGGAGCTCAGGGATGCCAGCTATGCAGCCGGTGGCTTAGACACCCTTCCTGTAATGGATCTGACTCCTTCCCTCCTCCAGTGCTACTTCTTAACACCTCTTTTCTAAATTTGACAGTACTGTTGAGTACTTCTACAGACACAGTCCCAATGTAACAGAGGCTTTTAAGAGAATGAGAAAGGGAGACAAGTACATTTTCACTGGCCTCTCTAAACTCAACATAAGGATAGCAGTTTTGAAGACTAGTGACCAGGAGTCTCACTGCATTAAACCACCAGCTGCACAACATTCTTAACAGGTATTTCATGGTGAAGGAAGAGAGACTGTCACAGAAGTGCTATTTCTAGCTAACCTCCCAGCCAAACACACTTTAATGGGGAGATCAATTTTTTCTCCTCCACTAAGAGAAACCTTATCCAAAAAAAAAAAAAAATTAGTGTTAAACCACAAAGGCTCTCATTTGAGAAAGCACTTATTAGTTTTCCAGCTTGTTCATGTAATGCCTTTGATCCAACATGGCTAAGCATGATGTCTAGCAACTCTCCTCAGCACAACTAAATTCATCTTTTATTCAGAAAGCTCCTTGTAATGAGAAATACCTCACACAGAAGAGGAAAAAAAAAAGTTACAAAACCAAATCAGCCAGACTAACTACTGTCCTTCTTGATGAACTAGGGCTTCTATGTCATTCACAAAATGAGCTGGAGTCAGGTGTTAGGAGCGAGTAAAGAATTAAGCGTGGGTCAGGTCAGAAGCTGAGATTTACTTCCATAAGCGTGGAAGAACAGGCTGTGACAAGAAAATAAAAAGACTGCCAAAAAAAAGCAGAAAGCTTGTTGTGCCTTATTCCCCTTCGCCCCTGCATCTCTCACTGGTTAAATATAGCTGGTGGCTGTGCGCAATGCACAACGCAGCACAGGGATTCCTGTTCGTGAAGTGTCACCATCAGCCTGCAAAACCACTTCAGCTACTGAACCATCGTCAGGAGCAAGTTTTACCCTTAAAGAAAAAAGTCTTCTGTTTAAGCTTCGGGCTAATCATTTCATCAGGGTGTCATTAGGTTAACAGTCTTAAGTCTTTTTGATGCTCTCTCCCCAGAAATTTCTCTTGCAATTTGAGCTCTGCTTGAGATAAACACATGCAAGTGGCTCAGCTGGTGGCTTTGACACTGGAGCAACAGGGCCAGAAGTGAGAGAGTGGTCATCGTGTCCATCAGCACCTGCACAGCTTCCTCCCCCTCGCAGCGGACCTCCACTGACCTCCATCAGCATCCAGCTCCATATTTCACAAAGCAGCAAACCCCCACTGACCTCCATCAGCCTCAATATTTCACAAAGCAAACTCTTAGGACCAACAACTGACTTCTAAAGGCAATTACAGGTGAGCTAACCTGACATCACATGAAGTTAACCAAATGCCTCGTGCCAGCCAGAGGGGAATGGAATCCAGAAACTGCACCTAATTTCTGGCCATCAGCAGCACAGGAGTTTAGTCACTTCAGAAGCTCCTTTTGGGCAGGGACTAAACAAGGCTCTGGCACCATCACACACCATCTAGCCTGTCATGGGGGCATCACCTTTACCTGGAAGAAAACCAGGCCTCCTTAGCCTGAAGCTAAGATAGAAGCTCAGAATCTGTGTTTAGGACTGCTGCTGTGCTTCTAGAATAAAACCAGCTAGGATCACCCCCAACCAGTGCTTCCTGAGCTGCTACGTGTCCCACTACGACAGACACTGAAACATGTTTCTGTGGCCTGGAAACCACCAAGAGGCTCCTGACAGTGCACGTGGAATGGAAAAGAGCTATTTGAAGGGACATCTGCAGAGAGGCTGCCCTGAACTCTCAGCTTTTTCCCCACCCAGACTCCAACAAGACAAGAGGAAAGGTAACTAGTTGCGCATGGCAAAAACCTCACAGAAACCCAAGTTCCTCACCTAGGTATCAGCTTTTGTGGTTCAGGTAAAGCTTTCTGTAACAGCTTCGAAGGGACATTAGAAGGTGAAATTAAGCTGCTGCCTGTTTAGCTAATAAGGGGTTCATTGCTAAAGAGATGCAAGACCTGTTTAAACATTTCCCAACCCTTCTCCTTTGAAATTGTAGAGTGAAAGTTATTCAAGTCTTTAGACAAATATAATCTGTCTGTGTAGAACTGGAGTTTTGTAGAAGGTACTTCCCAAATCATAAGACAACATGTTGGTCAAAATCTGAAGGGTGTTGTTTTGCAGATATGGGTTGGCATAAATGGAACAACAAGAACTTAAATGGTTTGTTGGGGTGAGGGAGGGAGCACGTTTGGCACAGAAGGAGAGTGCATGACTTGGATTAAAGTTTTACCTTCCTGTATCAGATTTACTTACATGCAGAGTGGAGTTGCATCTATTTATACCAACATAAATTCCTATATTAAATTCTGCCCTGCAAAGACTTCACTTGTTCTGCCATTACACTTCTGCTCCCTGTAAACATGAAGTTACAGGTTTGGCAATTGAGTAGAGAAATACAACCTGCAAGAGGTGCACAGAACCAAGAGCAAGGATTAGATCTCAGAGCCAACCAAATTCCCTGCTTCAAAACAAGGTATGCCCAGGCATTGCTTATGTGACTCAGGATGAGCGTACACCATGTACAGGACAACCAGAACTTTAGCTCTTTGAGCCACTGCATATGACTAAGTGCCCAACAAGCAGGCCCTTGTGTGCCATCACCAAGTGTTGTGGGGTTCCATGGCATACCTGAAGGTAACACTTGCATTGCAGACCTATGCTACAGCACAGCATTGATGCCACCACAGTCTCTGCATCTTGCATGCAGCAGCCATCATAAGCCCTATCCCTACAGAAGCAGCTCAGAAGAACTATCACAGTGTGCTCAGCATGAACAAAGCTGCAAGCCCATTCCCACTGAAGGTGGGATTTTCAGACTTGCCTGATTATTTTTCCCCCCCCCCCCCTTCTTCTCCCATGTAAGTGAAGGAATGGAGCCCTACCAGCTTCCCAGGCATATTACAGGTACAATTACAACTTGTAGAAACACTACAAGCAGGATTCTCTGGACATTACAGTGAAATTGACTTTTTTTATGAAAAAGGAGCTTTTTTTTCCATAGATATTGATTATTAATATCCAGTAATGATAATTCCTTTCTCATTTCTCTGTTGGAACCAGTTTCAGGTAGTTATAGCACAGCTTCTGGGTGGTCTGGCATTCAAAATGTCAAGAAGATTCTGAGATTAAGGAACTCACCAGGTTTTACAGTAATTAGAGGCTACATGACTGAAAGCTTTCTACCCAGCCCTCAAAGCTCACATTTGTTAAAGCCCATCTGTAATATAGAAAGAAAAACTTTGAAAGGACTACACTAACACACCTGGTGGAATAAATACAACAGACTAAGACTGAAAGCTGAAAAGCCCAGAGACTACAGCCACAGTATGCAGACTTAGAGCCAAGTCCTGCCCACAAGAGACTGCAGTGGTGACACTGACTTTGCTCGTGGTCTTGACTTGAAGCCTGTGCTACTGGGGAGCAGGAGAAGGCCCCACGAGACCTGCAAGAGCACTGCTGCTAGATGTATGTGTAAACACAACTGGCAGATTTTCTCACCTGATATGAAAGTTGAATGTTCCACCATAAATCAACCATAATTAGTGCCCTGCATCTCCAGCCTTGCAGCTTAGCTACTCACTGCATGAGAACATCAGAACAAGGGCACTACCTAAGCTTCATCCCTTGCTGCTTTCACAGTGACCATCCCTTCCCAGAGAGTTTTGGTAAGCAGATCTTCCCCTGAGGGGAGCAGGGTGTTGCTCTAGCAGTGTGTTTTCCAGGGTAAAATCCTGCCTCCCAGATGCTCTGCTACAGGCTCCTACACGTTGAGGAAACGGGCCGTTTTGTGCATGCTGCTCCTCCTTAAAGCTCCAACCAGTTTCAAGCCAAACTTTGCTCTTGCATTTTCAGATCTTTACCTTTTCTTCCAGTTGTCAGAAAAAAAAAAAAAAGGAAGAACTTTGCCCCTGTGTTAATCATACTGCAGCTTTTATATTGTGTATTTAATAAAACAAGCACAACCTGGAAAGTGAAGGAAAAAAAATGTAAATATCTCTGTGTTAGCAAAACCCTCTCAAGTTAAGACTATATTTAAGTTCCCCAGCTAATTAACTGCCAGAAAACATGCTTAATTTTAAGGAAACATTTTTCAGCATTTGAATTGAAGGAGTCTTTGTTGTAATACCACATTTCTTACTCACCGCTGGAGTTTCATAACCAAGAAAACTGGACGGGCTCAGACTGCTCACCACAATGCCAGCTTTACAACTGTGCACTACTCACTGGTGCAGCCCATTTAAAGGTCTAATATACTAGTGCCTAATAAAAAAAAAAATCATGTGCCTTCAGAACTTAAGCAAAAAATTGAGTTATGAAACTTGCTCTCACTGCACACTTCCCCTCTACCACCAACTTCGATACCCCACCTAAGACTACAGAGAACATGAATTGATTCAACCTAAGAGAAATATTTTGCATTTTCTCTGTGCAATACTCTGAGGTGACACTGACAAACACCTTGTATGTTTTTCCTACTCCTGTGAGGCCCTGGCAAAGCTTTTTGCAGTGAATAATTAACTTTCAGCTGTTTGACAGCTTTGACTCTCATGTGAGCCAACTCAAGAACTCCAGCTCCAAGTCAGCCCCTCTAATCTCATCTAAAATTGGTTTCTTAGATCATCCTGGCATAGGAACCACTTTGCATTGTCTAAACTTGCCTTAAACCAATTCAATACAGCTTCAGTTAAGTCACAAAAGACCCTTTCATTTCTGTTTAAAGGTCTTAGTGTAACCTGGGGTAAATTCTATAGATCTTTATTTTCTCAGATAGCAAAAGCCAAATCCCTCTAATGATTACCACTGTTTACCAAGAACAGGCTGTAAAATAGCATGATGGGACCCTTCCCCTTTGGGAGCAGACCTAGCTATAAGTTTGGTGAAAGCTTTTGAGGAAGGCAATAGTTTTGTAAGCATTTTTGAAAAAAGAAAGTATACGATATAATTGGTAAGTAGGTGGTGAAACACTGGCCCAGGTTGCCCAGAGAGGTGGTGGGAGCCCCATACCTGGAAACATTCAGGTCAGGTTGGATGGGGCTCTGAGCAACTTGCTCTAGTTGCAGATGTCCCTGCTGACTGCAGAGGCATTGGACTAGATGACCTTTAATAGTCTTTCCACCCCAAACCATTCTGTGATTCTAAGTTATTCCAGAACAAGGAAAAAACTACCATGCCACATACAGCGTCAGTAATTTTTCCCCCTTTCTGAAAGCCCAAAGTTTTGCGTCATCTTTAAGCAGAACAAAATGAAGTCCCCAAAGTTTTGCCAGTATTTCCCCTTGTCCAGAAAGTGCCCTGTGCCACCAACGCATCTACTGTGGCACAGCCACAGGTTCCTCTCCTCAGGAGGCAGCATGGCTCACCCCACAGCTTGCCTAATGTTCCCCTCGGGTGTCCTCACCACCAGCCCTTGCTCTCCCTGCTACCAGCTATCTGTTTCAACAACATTTTAACCTAATATCCAACCAACACAAAATTTTCCTTAGGACTCAACTAGGTTTTTAATATTGAAGAGAAACAGTTTCCCAGAAGTCACTGGAAAGGGAAGGAAAGGAACAGTGCAGTAATTCTATCTGAAAGTTAAACATTATCTTTCCCTGTGCAGAAGGGGGTTTCTGACAGGCTACCCTGGCTAGCTGATTGGAAGCTCTTTAATATTGCAGTGGCAGAGTCCAGATCAACTAACATTTTTTTTTTAAAAAAAAAAAAGGATCACCTTGTTTTGTTTTACAAAGGGATTAAACAGCAATTCAGCAGACAACCAATGAGCTGTTTTCCCTGAATGCTCTAAAAGAACTGAGAAATGAAGGATGCAGTTATTAACAGATTAAAGGCTGCAGGCGTTCTGCTACAGCTGAGTAAGTTCTGCCAGAGAACTACTACAGGATGAAGGGTTTTATTTTTAAAGAGCTTGCATGATCTTGCAGAGAAGTCTTCAGAGAATGCAGTCACACAAGACCTGTTCTAAGTACCACAGCAATAACCCATCACACCCTTTTTCCACAGCTATACAATGCCCCAGCTGACCACCACATAAGCCACACGCTCAGAAAAAGCAGAATGGAAGAAATTACTTTCAATTTTGTTTGCTTTGCATACAAAAAGAGCAAAAAGCAGACTTCAGAGTTTGAATTCTCAAGGAAAGGATAAGATCTCCTTAACCACAGCAGAATCACTGCCTGAAGACTCTTTAGGGAGATGAAATACAAACTCTGACTTTGGTCAGATAGTGATGGGATCTTTGCTTCTCTACATGACAGGGTGCTTGAAGGACAGCAGTTTAGAACCAGCTGTGCCTTTAGCCTTAGTCAAAGGAGCTAGTAGTATTCCCCTGGCATCCCTCCAACACCAGCAAAAAGGCATTAGACCAAGCCACCTCCTATACTTTAACATGAAAGACACTGTCAGTTGACTTTCCAACGATTTCCTACCAGATTAGCAACTCTGGCTCTTCAGGCACATAGACAGAATATTTGCTATACTTTAAGATTAAAAAAATAAAGTAAGACAGAACGCTTTGAATGCTGCTTATATCAATAGGAAGAAAGAGGTGACTTCTGGTGGTTATAGAGCAGGTTGGTACCAGTTTGGTGTTATCTGTCACAGTAGAAGGGAAGATAAACTAGCAGCGTACCCAGACGGAGATGACATTACAGACATGACGTAACTCACCTCGGATAAGAGGCTGGCACTGCACACAAAAGCCACTGCATCTTGGCACTGTACCACACCAGGGCCACCAGGGCTACCCCCCCTCAGAGCAGTGCTGTGAAACCAGATGCCTGCACACTAGCTCTGCCTCCATCCATGGCACAGCGCTGACAAAAAAGGCAATGATTGCTCTCATCCACACGCACAATGCCAAGTCTAACCAGGAGTGCAGTTCTGACCAAGCAGCACCAATCCCAGCACTCATCCTCTATCCCACTGTCAGAGGAAACATCACCCTCATGCTTTCCTTGCCCCAAGATAAGCTCTCCCCTTTGCAAGAGGGGAGGGTGACTGAGTAGTTCCAGCAGCAGTTTAAGCCTGGATAAGCTGACATGTAGCTGACATGCTTGTCCCTCCCCTTTCTCCTGCTCTGCATGCTCTCCACCCCAAACATTACCTGGTACCAAGATAAAAGAATTGCTCACTTCGAGGATACTTTGCAGTTACTTAAAGCAACAGCCCCTTAGGATCTCAGCTTTTCGATTGAACTGTCTTTTTGCTCACACTATCACCTAAGCTTAATGAAATCTACTTACAGTTTGCTTTACTAAGCAGCTGGCACCATGCCTGATCTCTTCCTCCTCAACATACAAGCCTTTCAAAGTACAGAGGTAAACATTCAAGAGCAAGACATTTGAAAAAGTTGCAAAAAAATTGGCAGGAGTAGTCAGGAGTAGGAAGCAATAGCCAGAGCTTTAAAAAGAGAAAAGGGAGGGAACATTACAGAGAAATTTAAAGACAGGAGCCTTCAAAGATGCTCACCATAAGGAGGACAGAAAAGAAGGAAGATAAACCTCACATTAACTGGTGGTTGTGTTGCACAAAAGAAACATCTGCTTTTGAGAAGTCATGCCCACTGCAGTCTTTGCCTGGAAACACAAGCTCCCATATGCTCCTTGGCAACACTACACGTATTCATGGGACTGCACTGCTTGGGAACTGACACCCCTGTTTTCTAGGCAGACTCTTCAACCAGGCTGGACTCCAGAGTGGTCACCCAACAGTTACTGTGGGCAAGGAAGATTTCCACACCAGCAAGTGTGGGGAAACTTGCCAAAAAGGCTGGGTGTCTAAAGAAGCCAAATGTAGCTTTACATGACATGAATTTCCATGGGTCCCCAGGGGTGACTAAAGGTAGAATATTTAGTTCAAGTAATGTAAAAAGTTATAACTTGCCAAGTGAATCCAAATTACCAGCATTCCCCCCACCTTCTGAGACTTTAAGACTTATGTAAATGCTACCAGGTCCTAAATCTGAGAATATTTAGAACATGAAGTCATCCCTTAAAACAGCAGCCAAGACAGTACACTTAATAAGAGCACTGAGATGAATGAGACTTGTAGGACAGCCCTCTTCACTTGCTGTTCCATCAGTGGTACTTGCAAGAGTAAAATACCTTCTTTCAAACTAGCAAACGGCAACTAAAACCCTCTGGAGAAAGAATGATCAACATTCCCTAATGAAAATTCTTTGGTGAATTTACTTGAGAGCTTTCAGCGGTTTTGATTTAGTAAATGCATTGCTCACCCTCTTCAAATGAGATTGAGCTCACAGCTCATATCCCCTGCTCTCAACATACTGGTAGCAGCCAAGTGCCCACCGGAAACAAGCAAGCCTGAGAAAGCCAATGATGAAGTAATGTAAGTCAGCAGAGTGTAAGCCAGAAGGCATCTGTCTGCAGGAATATGACAGGTCACATTTGATACAGCAGGAACAGAGCTGAGCCCGACTGCTCTTTGCTCACTGGCACATTTAAGACTGGAGGCAAACAAGCACCAACATTGTTTTAGGGCCATATGTCCCACACAATGAAGCCTCTGCTACCACAGCTGTCACTTAGGATTTTAATTCATCCTTTCACATTTCAGCAGCCCAGGAAACCCAAAGAGCAAGGGCAGCTTCACAGACCTGTTCCAGGCTAAGGGTTGGTGCCTACCCTGCACATTGCCATTGCACAGAGGAACCTAAACTAGATCAAAAAGAGCAAGGGCAGGGTTCAGAAGCTGTGTGTCACTGAATAGTCTGTCCTGCTTCCAGTGCCTCTCATGCTTGCTGACAGACCTCTGTGCTGTGGGCAAGCCCAAGTGACTGTCACAGCCCCACCAGCCCCTACAGGGAGGAGATGAGGGTCATCACCCAGGCTGTGTACTGCAGCCAGTTCTCTGAACACCACTGTGGCTGTGACATTAATTTACTCTAAGTGCAGGCAGCCAGGAGAACTGAACTGAGCACACACAAAGTTGTAGCACATAGACATTAAATAGCTTTTCTCAGATTCAAAGAGCTAGAAACTCCAGGCACAGCAGGCTCCAAACACCATCCAGGCACACTGGATCCATTCAAATTTCTTCTCAATAAGGAGCTGCGGGTAGGAAGGGCTAAACAATCTGCAGAGCTGCCACAGCCAGGGAACATGGGAAGACAAGCGTCATTACCTAGAGCTTGCATCCTCATTCCTCTCCTCAGATGGGCTCAGTGCAAGTCTTCCCTCACTGCAAAGGAGAGGGTTGTTTTTTGTGTAAGCAAACACTATTTGTTTACACAACACGTACAGACCAGCAGCACAGCCTTCTCTGGAACTACTCTTCTGTCTCAATCTTTACCAGCAGCAGTTTTGCAGGTCACATTCAACCTTTAATATCACAGCAAGATTCTAGCTTGTTTCTAAAGCCCACACCTCAGACAAAGCTGGAGCAGAGCACTATTATATGCCTTTGCCATACACTATTTCCTCCAAGCATATGGAGGTTAGCCCTCACCACAGTGAAATTCCTGCAGAACAAGTTAAGTCGCAGCGCTACATATCTAACCTTTCTTTCCCCTTTCACTCACTGCTGCAAGTTTACACTTGAACCAGACCTTGCTAGCCTGAGACACACTCCTACTGTTCTAGACAGGATTATTTAGCTGTGTTCCTCCAGAATAAGCCCTCAGCAGATCAGGTGATGTTCTTCTCAAGGCTAGAGTTACCCGACAAGACAGATACCACATAAAATGATCACAATAGCATTCTGACCTGCGAAGAATCCTCCTTCACCAGCCGCAGCTAAATACTTGACACCAAAGAACTCTTTCCATGGTTACCACCATACCCTGACACCAAAGCCACCTAACAGCCTGGTCCTATCTTAAGTCAAGGTCCACCTTTAAAGCAAACCAACTCTTGTCATGCACTTTTTCCCCACATGCTGCTGTTTTCTCCAATCAAATGTCTTTTTCAGAAGGTCAATATAGATTACAGAGAGGTGCAATTATAAGCACACAGAACTGTACTTTGAAACCCTGCTCAGCCTGCCACAGAGTGGTACCATCTTCTTAAGCTGAGCACAGTTAAAACTCAAGTTTGCCAGTTGATATGGTTTTGTGCTTATAAAAGTACAAAGTAAATACTACTTTGCACTCCATTAAATGCCTGATAGTCTATGTGTTAGAGAGGATTAGACAGGAGTTGATCATATCTGATTTGGCTATTCATTGTTTTTGTTGCCAGAGTGGTTTGTTTTTTGAAGTTGGCATACCCAAATGTTTCCACACACAGCACTGACATAAGCAATAAAGAACTCAGACTAAACATGACAATTATAAGAAAAGAAGCCTCTGGAAGCAGGACTACCAGGACGAACACTGCTGTCAAGTATAGGCACATTTAAGTCTCTAAACAAGAAGGCTGCTTCAAAAGCCAAGCGTGTCAGCCCCAGAAAGAGGCACAGTGTACTTTTAGAAAGTTTTTGTTAAAAAATTTGTCTTCTGTTGCTACCAAAGTTCTGCAAAGAAAAGCACGTTGTGCCACACATTTTATCAAGGCCCACCCCCAGGGATCTTCCTTCTCTGCCAGGCAGAAGACAGCTCCCATGCCCTGCTGTGCAGAGGAGAACCCATGGCACCCTTGCAGCACAGGCAGGAGGAGATGCTACCCCAGGCACCCTGGGAGATGGGAAAGCCCTGCTGCTTAACTCCCCCTTGCCTCAGTAAAGCCACCTCCCACTACTTCCCACTGCCTCGGTTTGGAGGAAGTGCTTAGCCTTGTTTGGTCTCACTTGATAACATAGAATGGCCCAGTTAAAGGAGAAATGAAGCCAGTTAGGAAATCCAGACTGTGAAGTCACTGTTAGCACAGCTACAGCCGTTACAGCAATGGAGAGAGTTGTAGTTGCACCCAAACTGTCTTTAATGACCAAGACTTCCCTCACCACGGCCTCCAGAAGAGTTAAGAGCATCCACTGGCACCACTGGAAGCCAGAAGAGGAGAGCCATCCCAAAGCACAGCTCAAAGGGCAATATGACCAGGTAAGAGCTCAGCCTGCAGCACTACACCTCATCAGCATTATACAAGGGATACCCTTCCTTTTGCAAAACAAACGAGGCCAATTACTTGTAGCTTGCTTCCTCTTAGCCATGCTCTGTTGAAAGCCTGCAAAGTTTGTCAGGTTTGACTGGAGAGCATTGGCTCCCAGCAGGGGCAGAGGGCAGGGGTGGCCCAAGCACAGCATGGCACCAAAGCACGGGAGCAGAAGGAAGAGCAACGCTGCGGGAAGAGGTGAGGACAGTGACTCAGAGAACCGTGACAACAGAGAGACAACGCAAGGCAGAGAGGAAGAAAAGGGAGGTGGAACTGGAGAGAAAGTGAGGGACTAAAACAAGGGCAAGGAATAAAAGCAACAGCAGCAACAAGCTTAGCCCAGTCACTGCACTAGGACACAGTGAGGAGGAGTCATGCAGATGAGAAGTGGTTTGACAGAAGCTGTCTTTCCAAGTAGACCCTGGCCTGTTTGTCTACAGTTCAGCTGGGAAGTTTCAACGTGCCCTTGAGCCTGCAACTCATCATGCAGGATAATCAGGACAGCTAGAGCCACTCTGACATAAATCCCTCAGCAGAAAGCTTAAGGACAGCATGGGAAAGGAGGGAGCTGCTCTTCAAGCAAGCCCTGAAGTCAGCAGATGGCTCATTTCAAGAGGTGACTCCTAGCAATATTAAGATGCTGTAGGTCTCCCAGATGCCAGGATGGAGGAGGGGGCAACAACACATATACCATTGCCTCAGGAACAGGTTCAGAAGTGACCTAAACAGGTCAGCAGTGCTAATGGACCTCCTGTAAGAGCTGCAGGATCAGACAGGCACACAGCAAACAGGGCTCAGGGCAGGGATGCTACCGTCAGCTCAGCAGGAGGAACTCACCCAGCAACAGCCAGATCTCGATAGCGCTTGTCAGCGGATTATTTGATTACACAAGAAATCTCTGCCTCAGAAAGGCCGGAGCCCATCCAGATTGTGTGTTTTAAATTCTTAAAGCAGAGTAGAGACAGTCATACACAGCTCATTAAGAGCACGCAGCAAACCTCCAGGGTCATTTACTGTGTCTCACGTGAACGCTTACCTCCACCACTAACACACAGAAACCCTCTCCACCCCTTCTAAGAGAGGTGCCACAAGGATATAATTATTTCTTCAAACCAACCAAAGCTCTAAGACTCATTATTCATTTTCTCTGCTATATTTCTCTCCAGGAGATGTGGCTTCCCAAAGCAGTGCTGCTTAGCAGAATACCAACACACCCATGAGGTGTATGTGCATCAGTCCAAGAGGCAAGGGCTGGCCATAGCCACCAAAGCCAGCTCACCCTGCCCCACCATAGACACGGCACCTGCTCGTGCTGTGACCAGGAGGCAGTTACACAGCTCTCAGCCCACAGCTGTTTCTCAGGAAACATTAGCCTGAAACACAGCCAAGTCTCGTTCTTATTGGAAAGATGGGCAGGTTGGAAAAGACAAACAACACAAACCACTGCTGGCAAGTATTAAGCTTTCTATGGCAAGAGAAGAGGCTCTGTCTTCAGCCTCTGCAAAATGGAAACAACCTTTAAAAGAACCTCAGCCACTTGCATTGGAAGTGGCACTTTGCCAGTGAAAAGTTACCTAGGGGAGAGTCTCATACTTTATCTCTGAGCTGGTCGGTGTGCAGGACATGGGAAAAGCAGCATCTGAGTGCGGAAACCCAGCCTAACTCAGGGCCCAACCCTGGGCTGCACAGGCTTCAGAGAAACCAGCATCTGCCAACACCGGGCAGCTACTCCCACCTTCACCCCCACCTGCAGCCAGCTCCAGCCCACCCGGGCCAGAAAGCTCAGGCAGCCGCCTGCTCGCCCTCGGCTATCAGCCGTCGTTACTCATTAATCAGAGAAAACTCAACGACGGCAGCGCCTTGAATGCGACCGGCTAGTCCGGGCAGAAGCTCTACTCGAGCAGGAGAGGCGGAAAGCA
>NW_008621638.1:10100-16369 GCF_000691845.1 Merops nubicus | reverse complement strand
GGGCGGGAACCCTCCCGGGCTGGGCGGCGTGTTTGAAATGCTGGCCAATGTCACCCAAGGGGAACCTTTGCCCTGAAATTGTCACACAATTTCCCTGGCTGGGACCGTGTCCAAGGCAAATCCATTCACCGGCACCGCGTGACTTCCTCTCGTGCCTGCGGGACGGGCAACCCCCTGCCCGCGGTCCCGGGCGGTTTGCAGGGCTCCCCGTGCTCACCCGCCTCCCTCGCTCCCGTCTGTGCAGCACAGGCGTCCGCATGCTCCACCCGGAACATCACCTGGAGCTTCTTTCAGGTTTCTGACCCCATTCGCAGCCTACCAGCTAGCAGCAAAGGCTGTTAGACAGCAAGGTTCTAGCACTAAAATCTGCCACCAACAGAGTATTAAAAAAGGGTGTTTGGATCCCATAAACATAGTGCCTGTGTTTTCCAGCCTCCATGGACGTGTGCTTCAGGTGGAAAGGTTACTCACACTGTCACTCCCCTGTTGGCTTTATAGTTACATGTCCTAATTGGAACAAATTGCACATCACCCTAGAAATAAAATGGCATCTTTAGTGGTCTACAAAGTATTTAATATCTGGACCTTTCGAATATGAATCCATATACAGACATTCACATCCTCCCAGGTGTTCATTCACTTTGCTTGCTGAAACACGAGTGAAAACTTCAGAACAACAGGGTTAATGGATCAGCAGGACCTTCCTTCTTCCCTGAAAACAGGGCAACAATTCCATAATTCCATAATTGCACAACAAATCCTCTGCTAACAGACACACATGATAGTCCAGAAAATCCAGAAGCCTGAATTTGCTCCACGATGCAAGGGGCTTTTTTTTTGTGGACAGATTCCAATGCCAGTGAGGCTCGTATTGCTCCCCTGAAGCCAACGCATACCAGCATATCTGAAATTAGAATCCATTTTATGACGTTTTTAAGGTCATGTCACCTTAGATTTTTTGATAAAGGCTGAGTAGTGCTTGCCTGAGAATAAATTCAGCCAGTCCTCAGAGGCATTGTTGCATGTCAACTGGAGGAAGTGATTAAAAATTAATGCAAGCTAGGAGATAGAGAAACCTGAAAGGGTGTGCCCGTAAAATACACTTTCAATCTGTCTTGTCAGCAAAAGAGAAAAGAAATCAGATTCTTATAATACCAGACTCCTGGGAAGCGGTTGGGGCATGAACTCAGCGTTCTTCTACAGATTCACCTCGAACAGTTGAGAACAAGAAACTCCACATTACCACAAAGATGTTTCTTTCTTACTTTCCGGGTGGGGATGCTGGAAGGAGGGGGAGGGGAGCGTGGGGGGGTGGAGGTGCAGCTGTGGGTGGCAATTACACTGCTGGGATGTGTAATCTCACTAATTCTATAACATATGGGAGTGAGCTGTCCTTGTACTAGTCAGTTCTGGCGGGGTTTTTAGTATTATTGTTATTATTACTGTCCTCGTTGGTTTAAGATACATCCCCAAACAACCTTGAGAGAACACAGAATCTGTTTCTCAAGGCTTCTCTAGGTCTTGAGCTGCTAGGGCACTCAAAGCAGAATACATGCATAGCAGGAAAAGGACAAAATTCATGGCTTTTCAGGAAGCTGAAGTCAGGGAATTTTGTTATTGTACACTACCTTCATGCACAAATCTGTGCTTAAGATACTTAGTTTGACTGGTAACAAAGACAGGCGAAAGAGCACAACTTTCCATTGTCCATGCAAGGAACGTTTGTCCTCAAACTGGAAATGCACTTATTTTCCCCAGAGTAAGCAATCCTGTTTGGAAGTTTCATGGCTGTTTGGATTTTAGTAATCTAATTAGCAGATATAGTTTCTTCTTTGGTGTCCAGGAAACGGCAGGATTCAATGTTATTCTCCTAAAAAGACTGAACAGTTTATCTGGAAAAAAGTAAATTTCTGGTTTGGAAAAAAATGAAGTAGGAGATGGTATCCAGTTCATTGGATTAGTGGCTATATTCACAATTAAGCTTCATGAGACTTTACAGAAAGCTTGGGCTGCTTTTCTTTCCCAGTCTCCTCACTTTCTCTGCCCAACACTAGAAATCCCAGTCATTTCATTAACAGGTTCAGACTGCTTCTGTTCTTCCCAGTGAAGGGTCTTAACCTGTGACCTTTGCCATTTTCGAGCCCTCTTGACTCCTCCATGCACCATCTACCCCTGGGACTGCCATTTTTCACTGCTCCCTCTCCATCACCGGTAGTATAATGAGATGGAAGCGAAGCATAAAAAGGGGCAATACTCAATGCATGGCCTTTATATGCTGACAGAGCTTGGGTGCTGTGACAAGAATACCTTGCTGCTGATACCATCATCCACTGGAAGGCCTTGGAAGAAGGCTAGCACTGGGCCCTTGGGCCAAGACCTTTTCACCCATCAGAGCTATGTCCCAGCACAGCAGTTATTAAAATATATATATAAAAGTAAATAACTAAATTCATTCAGCAGTACCACCAGCAGGCCACCTCATAAGACCACTCGGGGACCAAATGTTATTGTCTCTAACAGACCTGCCTCTGACCACTGTGAGAGTGTAACCTATGAAAGAAACCCAAACAACAGTAAATGGCACTTGGAGGAGGGCTCAATAGTGAAATGGTCCCCTCAGCACTTCTTCTCTCGAGCACAGAGCACACACTACTTTTCTTAATTATTCCTGATGTTCATTGTAGGTTGCATCATTTTGGAACACCGACGGTATCATTTTTAAAACTCTGGTTGCCATGGCAGCACAGAATGTGGCTCTTAAATGTACTCTGCTTGCACATTCCTCTGACGAGAGGCTGCATTTTTTTTAAGGAAAAAAAAAACCACTTCTCCACTGAGAAACATGATATAATGCTCCAGACCGCTTATTCCAAGGAAAATTTAAAAAAAAAAAAAAAAAAAAACCAACAACACCCAAACCACAACCTAGAGAACAAGCATAGGAAGAAAATGGTGGCTTAAAAAAAAATTACATATGGAAGGGAGAGGGCAGAAACTGGCCTGAAAACAGAGCCAAGGAGACACTTTTCTTTCCAAGGCAGGGTGCAGGCAGGGTGTTGTGGGCTGCCTGGGGACGGCTGTCAGTGCAGCCCAGCCACCACCTCCTCAGCGCTGCATCCAGCCACTGCTCCCCTCGGCAAGGTCTCAGGCTGCACCGATGACTCAAACCCAGAACTTTAAACCTTGAGCAACCTTTCAAAGAAGTGGTGGCAGGTGATAAGGGACAGGTTTCTATGCAACCAGGCAGACACTCCCTCACCTCGGCAAGGCCCGGCTGTCTGTGGGAGCTCCCCCGGGCACGGCAGGAGCCCCGGGGGCAGTGAGCCCCACCCACACCCCCACCCGCAGGGCCGGGGACATGCGGCCAGTCCAGGGTACACAGAGCCCTGTCTGACATGAGTGATCTGCAGAGACTGGGAATCCTGAACCCCTGACAGCACCGCCAAGGCTGGCACTGAAAAGAAGCTGGTACTACGAATAATGGTATCTTAAGAAATTGGCCATCTGAGAGTAAGTTTTGCCACCACTGTCCTGTACACTTTAAAATAACTGTATTGCTTAGAGTCCTACGGGTATTTTTTTTTTCTGGTCCTGTCTCCACTTCAAAGTCCAATCCTTTCATTCGGAATCTTCTAAGCAAGAGCCTTAGCTCAAATTAGCAGGGTGCTGAGCAGCCCCTATCTGAAAAGGAACAGTGGAATAGAGTGTTTTTTGCACCTCACAGGGCTGTGTTCTTCAACACTAGTAGCAGGGTTAGGGCTGGCCAGTTTAAACTTAGCTTAGGTTAACTAATTTAAACTTAGTTTAAATGAGGATGCAGTCCTGTCAGCAATCCTCCAACCTTATTCATTAAAAACATGGACTGTGTTTCTTTCATGGGAACTGCTGCACTTCCTGCTTTCCATGAGCCCTACAAGAAAAAAAGCTACAAAGACTTGCTTTTTGAAGTACTTCTTCCCTTCTGGCTTTCACTAGCAGCAAGAGTGAAAATTTAAATTAAAATCCATTTCTCCAAATGTTCAGTGCAGTCTAGTTTTGGCACAAGCACTCAAGCCATTTTATCCTTCCCTAACAAGCAGCCTATCAAAAAAGATAACCCTCTAAGTGCTTCATATAAGCCTATAAGCAGCATTATCTCCATTTTTGCAGATAGGTTAACAGAGGCAAGGATTTTGAGTCCATCACTCAGCAACAGACAGAAATAGAAACCAATTGTTCTGACCTTCACGCCCATGCCCAGTCCTTAAGATCACAATATACTCTGACCGTAAGAAAATAAATTATGTCCTAGGTCAGAAAATCAGCTGGAGTGATGTAAAAAGGGAAGATACTGAGTTAATGAGAATTCAAATGACATAGCAATCTCCTGATTTTAATAAGGTCATGAGATATTGCTCCATGTGGAATGACCAAATAACAGTTTGTTCTGCCTGTAGTACTGGTTTAAAATTTTGAGAACATATTATGCTTTTACATGCCTTTATTTCTGGGGGGCATGAGTGAAGCTGAACTAATATTCAGTTAAACTAAAATCAGGTCATAAAATCAAGATAGATCTAATATTCAATGGCCACTCTGTCATAGCTGAATTAAAAATCAAGGCGCTCCACCCAAATTCACTAGCAGCTTTTGGAAAAGAATGGAAATTCCTGGATTTAAAGTTTATGTGATTTCATTTTTTCTTGCAGATTTTCACATAGCTAGTAATTCCACATTCCACTCTATAACCATTATGATAAAAACTCTATAACCATTATGATCAAAATACAACTATGACCCAAGAATAAGTCTTATCCGACTTCTGTATTACAACCACAAACCATTCTTTTGCTGTTCTAGAACATCCTCAGAGAGGTTTTTCTCACATAAAATACTTAACACTAGGCAACAGTCCTGTTCATATGTTTAAAGAATCAAGACTTCTGTGTCTGAGAAAAAAAAAAAACTCACACAAACCTACTCATTCCTATGTTTTTCTACATGGGCAACTTCACAACATCACCAGGAGGTAAACATAACACTAATGAAAAGTACAATAACGTGGCACCCAAGCAATAGGCCTATACGGATAAGATGCTGGACTTGGGAGTCATGTTGGAGTCAGATTTTTACCATTTTGAAACGGAGATATTTTGGAATGACAGCATAGCAGCCATGGATGTCTCACCCCTCTTCCCTGCACAGAAGCAGGTAGCTGATGGAGCTCCCAGTGCCGTCCCAAGTGCTGCTGTGGACGCCTTCCATGGAGTAGCCATTTCACAAGTCTGTTTGGCTGCCTTTGACAAGCTGTTGTTGCTCGAGTGAAATGCATCCCCTGGTCACATTAAGCACAAACATTGAGGTGTTGTGGGTTTTTGTTGTTGCCGGGGTTTTTGTGCACTGTGGTTTTGTTCTGTGGTTCCATTGTTTGGTGTTTTGTTTTCGTTTTTTTTTTATTAAAGGGGTACCTGATTCTCTGCATGCCGTTTTTAACCCAACTGCTCATCCATCTGCAACACTAAGGGCTGAGATACACAGGAACAGGAATGGGCAGGGTGGGAGTGGTGATGGTGCCAGAGCAACAGCCAAATTAAAAATAAACAAGCAAATAAATAACTCCCCTGCAAGAGGACTCAGTTTTGTGAGACTGAACAGACTATGCAACCTCAGGAGAACACTTCCTCTATTACTTTTTTTTCATACTACTGCTTTAAGTGCTTCAAAGCTCAAGAACACCACCATACACCTTCTCTGCCCTCTTCTCAGGTGTAACAGCCTACCTTCTTTATCTGAACAACTCCAGCGGGAGGAGTAGTGTCCTGACTCAGTCAGACAGCTGATGCTGCTTTTATTGGTGGAGATTAACGTATAAACTGGATTGTGCCCCGAGTTCAGGGTTCAGCCTTATCTGCGGAATCCTTCCCCTCTTTACACATTCCAAGGGTTCTTACAACTTCAAGTCACTCAAGGCTGTAATATTAACCCCTGAGCACGCTTCACAGAGAGAGGTTTGAAGGAAAAGGTTTGGAAAACTTTCTGACAACATATTTTTAAACACACCAGTTTGCAGAAACAAAACAATTTTCACTTCCTTCAAAACAATCCATATGTCCATTTTTGTGTCGAAGCCATCCAATGCAAATCATTCTGCTTTCAAGCAGTGCACAAATACAGACCAGGCACTTGGCTCTGGCTACACCAAAAAACCCAATAATCTTGCAACTAGTTATTGCAGCCAAGAAGGACACCTCCCTGTGACCCCTTCCCTTTTCCAGTTTTCCTCTGAAAGT
>NW_008621638.1:2153-10088 GCF_000691845.1 Merops nubicus | reverse complement strand
ATTCAAGGGGCGGATTGGATGCTCTGTTTCCGGGGACACAATGCCAGGGTGCTCACAATGGCACTTCTGGCAGTTGGTAAATTGCTCTGGCCCCATTACCAAGCAAATGGGAACTGCTGAGCGTTTCTGGCTGTTTTTATGGCACACACACCACTGGGGAGTTCAGTTTGCTTCCCCCACCTATCTACCACATCCAGTGAGTTTTCTTCAGCTGACGTGTGAAAGCTCTCAGGAGTGGGAACACCTATTCCGACTTTAGGACCTCCAATTTCTACCACAATACAAATAAACTAGGACTAAAAATACACCCAACGATTGAATAGCATTTTGTGGAACACTGTATTATGCCATTATCTACAAGCCTACAAAAATGCTCCTGGCTTACCAGAAACTGAACCCCTTTGAGGTAGCTTTGATTTGGACAACCAAAAACAAATACTCGCTTCCTCACTTTCAACATTTTGTGACAAAAAGGGGAAAGTTCAATAGCAGCTGAGATGCTGAACTTTGATAGTGAATGGCTAAGCAAGGACAGCAACTCACTCCACAGGAACACTCTCAAGGAGCAGCTTGGGAGGTGCAGCCCAGCTCTGGGCACACAGGCTATCAGCTTCCCAGCAACAGGAAGAATTAAGGAGGCAAGTCGATATCTGACAAACTTTAAGTTGGCCTTATGTTCATTAGGGAAAAACCCCTCGCTTATTTTAAATACTTCTGAATTTGTGTCTTTAAAAATAGGAAATTCAAGCACGAAGAAAGCAAAGCTTCATCTGGTAGTGGTAAACCCCAGAAAAGCCCATATTACAAGCCCTGTGGCCCGAAGTAAACCAACTTGAAGCCATATTCCTCAAGAAAATAGGTTACAACAAAAAGCCAAAATACCACAAGACTGACATTGTATAAACTAACAGAGAATGTGCCTCCCTCCTCTTCTGGATGCTGCTTTTTAACCAGCTCCTCAGCAAAAGTTTTTATTTCAATGCCACCTGCAAAGCACAACTTTACTGAAAAAGAAAGCAAACATTTCTAATTGAGACAACTGAGGTCTCCCTACAAGTGTAAGAAGAGAAAGCAAAATCTAAAACTGGGACTGCATTATAATCCCTCTGCCTTTCCTATGGAGATCTTTATCTTAATTAAACACATCTTCATTTTTCTGCCTGTTCATAGCCTTACTTTTTTCATAACTTGATGAGCAAATGTTTGGTTTTTTGGGTTTTGTGGTTTGGTTTTTTTTTTTTTTTTTTCAGTTTTATGGAAAAAACACCATTCCAAAACATTAGCCTGTTCTTAAAGTAGGATATGAAATTTAAAGACCTATTCAATATTTAGGCTATTTTCCATTCTGTATTCAGACCGGTTACCTCAGCAGAAGACCAGATCATCTTCTACTAACTTTTCAGGGGTTTTCTCAGAAGATGACTGTGATGGATTAGAAAATATACCAGTAAATGATGAAAGTTAATATGCAATTGGGGAACATGCATTTCTCAAACAGTCCACTGGGGTAAAGTCGTCAGTGCTCTTCAGTATTTCTCTAAAGATACATACAAATTCTGTAACAGAGAGCAGCAGCTTTGCCATACTTGAACAGAAAAATGCTGTTACTGTCTCTTATCAACAAAGCTCTAGAGGAACCCATTTGGAAAATAGTTTCCTATACTGTTTACAAGGAAATTAAAATGTAATTTGATTACAATGCATAGGAAGGGTAAGACAGATGTCTTCTAACAAGAAGAAACAATACATATCTCTGATGTTCAAGTAGTTTAATGATTATTTGTTTACATTCTGTTTGTTTCCTTGTTTTAAATAAATTGGGAGAGGCAGAACTAAACAACATCTATTACAAAATCCAAGTCCCAAACCCAGGAGAAATGCCCTGTGAAAGAGGCAGGTATGCTCCACCTTTTGACAGTCACAGTATGGACAAAACACGTCCTCCCCTCAGAAGGCAAGACATTTATCTGGAAAGAATCTTCCAGAGCTAACATCACCATTTAAATATGAGACACAAAGTATGCATTACTTGCTTATTCCACCATCCAGCACAGAAAGAACAACAAAAATGGGAGGAGTGTGATTCTTGCTCCTTCTACCAAGCCTGCTCATTTTGCATCACTTTGCTTGTATTTTCTTTGTGCCTCTTGTGAAAGCAAAGTCACACTTCCCAGAATTAAGTTTCACCTTTTCAAGTGAAAAAAAAAAAAAATCCAGAGGGCCTTTGAAATGGTTTCTGAACATACAGGGCATCATCAGTAAGCAGTAGTGTACAAGTCCCTCACTGGGCAAGGGAAGGATTCCTGTTGTTAAAAAAGAAAGGAAAAAATGATGCATAGCTGCTTCTCCCCTATTTTCAAGCCCACTGTTTCTCCTACACTTGGGCTGTCACTCTAGGCAGCTGTGAAGTCTCCCAATTGCTTTGGGTTTTGGAGTTTCTGTCTTGCTTTAAAATTAAGGTAAACAGCTTCTCTTAAAGAGTAAAACTGTTTCAAACATTGATAGCCTAAGTTATTTCTAGAATTTTCAAATGAGCTTGTAAGAAAGAGAAATGACTACTTCTGCTAAAAAAAACCATCCAAGAGTCATAAAGAAAGTGATAACACCCCTTGACCTGCCTGATGCCCCGGCCAGGACTGATGATGGTCATGAAATGGGACTCCTGAGAACTGAACGGAAGGTAATAAACACACACACACACACAAGAGCTGTGACCTCTTGAGCCCTGATCTACACAAAGGTATTAGACACCACAGCTCCATGGGGGCAAGGTACCTGGTAGCTGTAGTGCCTGCAGCTCCTCACTCCTAGTGCTTGCAAGCTTTTAAGGAGAGCCCCAGGTTCAAACCAGTGAGGAAGGGAGGAGATAAAAACCAAGAGCCCCAGACAACTAGGCTGCCAATTATTGTTGTCTTAATAAATTATGTGATTTAAATGTCAAGCTGGATAGCAAGACAATCAAAGAGGCAGGCATACACTGCAATGCACAGCCTGCACACAACTGAACTGACAAGAGAGAACAATTCAGATGCAAGTCAGTTACCCCCAGAAGTATCTAAGTAGGATGCAGGTGGATTATTTTAGCTCTATTAGGTGGAGCATCACCTGCATCCCTCTGCTGCCCTGTACCATCCCCCGAGCAGTGAGAACCGTGCCAGCAGCGTTTGTAAGCAAGCAGATGGTCCCTGATGGTCCCTGCAGCAATCCAGGAGGAACCGTTTCCTCCTGACCACTTTCACACTCACTCCCAAGTGACAGGCACTAAATCCTGACATAAATCACTCACGCCTGCTTCATCTACCCACCTGCATGGCAGTTCCCAAATGCAAAATGTAGATGTGTCAGCCTATTTCCTACAGAACCACCCTTCTAGCCTCTTATTTTACAAGAAATCATGTGTCCTGTGCTTTTTAACATGCTTTAGTAAATGTTCAGATCAGCCTTTCATGCTTAGTGGTTGATTGATAGCAATTAGTTGGCACTGACAAGGATATTGCTTGATGTGACAGACCAACAAAACACACCAATTTGTGCCAAGAAAATGTGTTCCAAAAAGGTGGTACATCTAAAGCTCTAACAGGGCTCCCACAATAACCAAAAAGAAAAAAAAGAAGAAATAGAATGAGCAAGTTCAGTATAAATAAAGGGAAAGCAGCATGGATATCCTCAGTGCATGGGTATGCATGGATTTAATAAGCTGTACAAGCTCCTACATGGCAGGGGCAAGTCTTTTAATTTTTTTTTTTTTTAATACTACTGTAATAAGAGTATTGGGGCAAAATTCATTTTTATACTATCAAGGCAACTTTATGTTACCTTATTTTTATCTTTGCAGCTAACATCATTTTCAGCTAGGCCAAGTCACTCAATTTAAGTGATTTTTATATGCCAATAGTGTTGTTAAATAGCCGGCAGAAAAAGACACAGTTCAATTGTCATGCATGTCAGGAGTCTGGCATACACTCAGCTGGAGATTTAAACTTCCTCTTTAAAGGAGAGCAATTAAACTGTGCATGAGGAAAGGAACACCAGCACCATTTCTACACTGAAAAGCTGCACTAGTTTCAAACTAAACCAGTGTCAACAGCAATGAACTCGCATTTTGTGTCGGTTATACTTAATTTTAAGATGCTCCTAACTGTCAAATCTAAACAAAAAGACCATTCTTATCAGGTCTGTTTGCACACATACCAAGTCCAGCTGCACTGACTTAGCTGTATGACTTTAAATTCACCCGTTAGGTTAAATATTACGCAGATTTCCCATGTGGACACAGCATGTTGTGGATCCCAGATGTGTGAAATCTTAAGACCTGACTCGACCAACTGCTCACTACTTTATGTGTATCCAGAGCCCACTCTGAGCTCCACTGTCAGCTCGGATGTTTAACAAGATTGTTTTCTCCTCTTGGGTAAAAAAACCCAAACATCTGAACCCTTCCTTTATTTAAGGTAGGCTTCACAGGAGTTTTTGTTATCACAAGCTGTTAGGCTGAACAGCACACAATACACTTTCTTTTCCTTGTTTGCACTTTTTATACCCCATATAAGCATTAAAATTACTAAGCTGAAATATTTCAACCACCAGTTTAAAACAAAATTGCAGAGCAGGTTTATAAGCACAAGCAAAGCCTGCAAATGCTGCTTTTTGCAGAAAATGCAATGTAAAAGATAGCTTCTCTTTTATATGGCAGAGGTGCCAGAAATTCCCTGACCTCTAGGTTCTCTAACACATCTGGGAAAACAGGGAAGAAACTAAAGGAGATGTTTCTCATATCTCAAATGCAACTGGGGAATTCACTGCCACAAGATATGGGGATGCCAAAAGCTTGTAAAAGCTCCAAAGGCAATCAGGATTTTGTGGAAGAAAAATCCATTGAGGCACACTGAACAGGGCCAGGAATTTCCGTGACTGCACGTGGTGTTGGGAGAGGTGCACGAGGAAGGGACGACTGGATGTTTGCTGTTCCAATAACTGTTACCTGGGGCACCTACTGAGGCCCTCTCAGGAATGGGCCCCACTGAAAGAACCTTAGCTCTAGCCTACCAAGCCAGTTCTTAGGTGACCATTGCCGAAGAAGAATAGGGCAGCTCTGAGATGGCTCCTGCACCCAAGCCTGTGTTTCTGCACTTAGAGCAGGGCTGTGACCCCACCGTGCTGCAGCCAGTGCTGCAGGGGTGTCCCTGAGGCACAGCCCACAGCAGCTGAACCATGGGCACAGCACCCAGAGCTGCACCCAGACACCCCACGTGCCATGGCCCGGGTTGGTCCAGCAGGGGCAGTTCTGCCCAGGGCAGGCACTCCCCTGGCTCCAGGCAGGTCCCCTGGCACCCCTGTGCCACCTGCCCCCCTCCAGGGCAGGGCACACCCCTGCATTCTGGATCTGAAGGACACGGTCACAACAGTGACAAAGCCATTAAGGACTGTCACACCCACATCAAAAAAAACATTCCATTTCTTCCAGCCAGTCTGGACAGGAGCTGTGGCAGTTTTCCTTCATCTGCATGCAGCCATGCCCCTGTTGTGAAATGAAGGGACGGCGCTGGAAGAACTCCCCCCAGCCTCTCTGCCATCAGAGCCTTCGCTTCTCTACGGAGCAGCATTTCAAAACAAACTAAAATGAGGCAATTTATGCCAGAGCAGGATATAAACTTGCACATGTTCTGTAACAGACCTCCCACTGGACGGACTGGGTAAGAGAACAAAGTATTCCACATGAGGACAGGCAGAACTGCTGGACAGGAAAGCACCACTTGGCCAACCAGGCGTGTTGTGACTGGACGTCTGCAGTAAGGTGAGGTTCTGCGGTTTTCCGGCAGACAGTTGTGACTGACACAACACTAAGAAGTCAGCCCTCCTTCTTCCCCTTCCTGCCTTATGACCTTTAGTGCCACTTGTGAAGGTTTAGTGCATGCAGGAACTTGTGAAGCATGCTTTTAGTTGGAAATGCAAAATAACATTCTTAACTCAAGAATCTTGTTGCTTGAAAAATGCTACAAAGGTTTTCCTAATCTACCAGGAGTACCAACTCTCCTAACTCTTGCAGAATGGTAATAAAAGAGGGGAGAGTTTTGCTAGCATTTATTTTTAACTTTCTACTAGTAGACACCTCCCAAGTACATCTAGATGAACATGTGTTGTATGTGAGAAGTTTCACAGATACTTATTTAACCTAAGTTTCACCGAGCCAAACTTCTGGAAAACACTGCTAGTCAGGTCAGATCAGTATTCTAATGTGAAGCATCTTTAAAGCACATGGTAATTCTTAATCATTTTAAATCCCTAAGAGAATTATCCTAAGCAACTTCTAAAATTATGTCCTGAGAATTGGGATTTCAAAGAAAGCATTTCTAATCTTCCATGCATCATTAGAAACTCTCCAGCCCTCAAAACTAACCCCTGCCATGCTCCCCTTGGCTACTATACATTTTGGTTTAATTCCCCCCTTTTAGATAAAGGTCCACCAGGAGTACTAGCTTTGTCCAGGTTGTGATATTTTAATTTCCACACCATTCAGATCTGCTACAGCAGGCAAAATGGTGGCTGTAATTCCAGCTGCCTTACCATGCCACCATGACTGCAATAGGCAAACTTGTCAAGATGGCAGCAACGATGGGACAGTCCAAAGAGAAGAGTGTTAGTGTAGACAAAAACTCAGAGAGCAACCACCCGTCACCTAGTACACTGGTTACTCTCAGCCCCTGGAATTTAACAATGGGAATGAAGCTGTGCGTAGATTTTCCTGGTATTCTGAGCTCCTCAGCAGGATGCTATATTGAGTATAAACTGACCGTTTTAATAAAAATTGCTTGGCAACGGGGGTTTTGTATAATACAAACATTTCTACATAAAACCCAAGGTAGTTCTGTCCATGTGACTGCAGCCGGGTCGCAGTAATGCAGACCAGATGTGCCTTCTGCATTCCAGCCTGGCTGTTAATCTGGGGGTTCTGTGCGGGAGGGGAAACAGCTCACAGGCTGATTCACATTCACCAGGTATGCTGGCTTCAGATGGCCTTCATTATTCAGAAAAAGGAATTAACTGAGTTCTCTTGTTTAGAAAAAGCCCATCTGAAAAACATTCCATTTTCACAGTTCAACCTCCCTCATGTTTTATACTCGCTCCTGATGTCAGACATTTCTCTCTGAATTTTGTTGTTGTAATACCATGAGCCTTGTTCTGCCTGCTGCACACGCTGGTGCAGTTGCTCACCCTCCCTGTTTTCATTACAAGGAGAATCAGGGCAAACGGTGGTGGCATTTGTTTAATGGAGAATGCACATCTGTTGGATGTTACTCCTGCCACATCTGGAATTTTCACCCTTGAAGTCAGGGTGGCTACATCCCTGGGTAAGTAGCTGAGTGGGAGGAGCTATAACCGTACACAACACGCAAGTCAGCAGCAGAGAAAGCCTTACATAGTTATTCCAACTTGTAATTTTCAAAGCTATAATTCAGAGAAGTACCAGATCTGCTGAATCATCGACCTGTTTTCCCCTTGAACGTTATCTGCTTCTGTGACAGTACTGCCCAGAGGTGCCCTACTGACAACACATCGCCTCTTTCAAAAAACACTTTGCGTGCTACTCCAAACAGAGCTCTCTGAAATCTTCATCTTCTCCGTTTCCTTCAAGGTCTGGTACACCAACGTAATAACCTTTTATAAGCTACTAATTGTGTTCAGGGAAAAAAAAAAAAAGTGACCGAAAAGCCTGAACTTGCCAGTTCATTGTCTGGGAGCTGCCCGGCCGCCTCACCCGAGCACAGCCTCTGACAAAGTTCAAGCTGTGCTGAATTCTGCACGGGGTCCAAGCGCCGTGCGTGGCTCGCCCCAACCTCCACCCCAACCTTCACCCCCCAACCTCCTCCCCTCCAACCTCCACCCCCCGTGCAGGCAGCCCAGAAAGGGTAGGAGGGGCCAGCGAGGACAAGCCAT
>NW_008621638.1:0-2123 GCF_000691845.1 Merops nubicus | reverse complement strand
TCCAGTCCCCTGCCTAATTCCCATCTTTGGAAGAAAAAAAGAAGGGGGAGAGGACAGCCTGAACTTTTGACCTGTAGCACAGACACCCAACCAGAACAGAGAAGAGTCATAAAGGTGTCTGTGCAGGGCTGCGATCTCACGACAATCGTCTGCAGCTTGTTTCCTCACCATCCTCCTCAAAAAAATGTTGATTACTTGTTTTATGATTGCCAGATGGTGGACTCTACTGAGAACCTTCTTCTATCCACAGTGACTGCCTGACCCCACATAAAACTGGAAGGGGCCGAACCCTTTTCTGCCCACCGCGCCACGGGAGGATGCAGAGACCTTCCACCCCCAAAGAAGCTGATCCCGTTTGTACCAATGTGTTTTCAATTCCCTGCAAGGAATTCACGCCCGGATTTAGAACCAGCAGCAGGGCAGCTATTCATAAAACATTTACCTTATACCCAAAGTACATAACAAGTTTAAAAGGCAAACACAAGATGAGCTTCTCCTTGTCCCGAGAAGTGGATTTACACTTTGATGCTGCCCTGTAAACCAGGGCTAGAGCTGCTCTGGCTTAGGGAGTGTTTTGCAGTTACTTCTCTGGATTGCCATGCAGCGAGTGAACAGGCACCCCAGGGAAAGCAAAACTGCAGTTCTAAGGGTAGTGGCTTGGGGACACACAAAAAACTGCAACACTTGTTCCAGAATGGCTCCCGTGTGGATACAGAGCTCTAGCAGAAGAGGCATTTTACACCACAGTGACCAGGGAGCTCTGGCATACAGTCATTTCTGGTCCCACACAGAAAGCCCAGGCAGGGGCTGTGGTGGAAGACACACTGGCCTCTCGCTGCTCCTGCCGTTGCCCCCAGCTTCCCCTCACGGCCAGGCCCTGGGCTTCCAACCAAACTGCTGGGCCAGGACTAGCCAACACTGCAGGGCCTAGGGAGGGGATGCTCCTGTTTCTGCTGCATGCAACTCCTGGATCTTGTTTTGCCATAACTGTCCAAGATTCTCTTCCCTGAATCCTTTCTTCCTCTTCTACTAACCCACTGCCATAACTGTTCAACTTGTGAAGACACTGCAAAGATCAGTTTCATCTCTCCCAAGCGGACACAAAGAAACAAGAAAACCTCCCACCAAAACAAACAAAAATCTCATGGACTTCTTTTCCACAGAAGTAGCAATCACCAAGAGGGAGGCAGAGGATCCATCCAGGCCCCCATCGGAACAAATCTGGTTGTTGATGCACTCTAACCATGTTGCTTTGGACAATTCCTTGCCTAAACAGTGTCATATGCTGCTTCTACTTCAAGGGCTGTTGTAAATCAGCACAGCTTCTTTCAATTAATGTAACTGCATTGATCTTTATTACTAAAATGCATGGACAGCAAAGGATCTTCCTACAGGCACAGAGAGGATGATGGAGCTGAAGGAGCTCCTCTCACCAGTTAAGCTGTGCTGAAGTGAGCGGGTAACTCCTGCCCCGCTGCAAATGCCAGGAGGGTGACAGGAGCAAACATGTCTTGTTTGGGATGCACTTAGGACAAGCCAGGAGTACACAGACAGGGGCTTGCTTGCCACAGCTCCACGGAGGAGGTACAGCAGCACAAACACCAGTGACTGCTTGTACAGAACCTGACTTTCCCAGGACTCCGTCAGATTCAGCTCCTCACTGCAGACAACAACATGGATAAAATGGAGTACTGACGATCTCAAGGAAGGAAAGTCCCTCAAGGCTATTAAACAAAGGCTGTAACTTCCAACTCAGGAAGCCCTTAAAGCCACACAACTGGAGTATGCACTGGGGAAGTATCCCTGCACATTTAGCCTGGTCTCTTTTCTTCCCTCCAGTGCTTACCATTGTCCACTTTGAGGCAGGCTGCTGGCTTAGAGGGATGTGCAGAATGGTCACTCTTACATACCCCAGCCAACACGACTTTTTTTTCTCCTAACCCCAGCCCACAAGCAGTTCATTCTCAGAGCTGAGTCACTTGGCCTTATTCTTTCATTCCCTCCTTCCTCCATTACTCCCTCTGCCATTTTAACTGATAAAACGCTGCTGGCTTAGAGGGATGTGCAGAATTTCCCTGACTGACCCTCCAGGAACTAGTCCAACCTGGATGAACACTAGCTAG